>NC_071415.1:4811059-5103559 GCF_017976375.1 Cuculus canorus | reverse complement strand
AATCAAAGCGCACAACCAAGAGCTGCTCTGTATCGCGTGTTCTGGCCAAACTCCAGATGATTACTGTCATATTCTCACACCCAATGCAGCACTTCCAGGTAAGCCTGCAGTGCCCAGGCTCACCGCAGGAGCAGGACCTGTGTTCAAAGCATAGGTGATGCTGATGATGACACCAAGGATGGAACTGAAGAGAACAGCAGGAGAAAACACTGGCAAACTCATTAGTGTTCTCAGCTGTGGTGAAGTGCCAGCTATTATTGTGTTTTGCTCAGCCACAGGTGGATCCAGTCCTAGTTAATTCCAAAGGCCACAGAACATAACCCCATCCATACTATATTTTTTTGAAGTGTTCGAACAATTAGTTAGACTACTGGGACTGAAAAACCAGGGATTTTCCAAAAGCAGTTTTGAATCAAAGGAGTAAGAAGCACCATTTGTAAATGGGAATAAAGAAAAAGCATCTTTTAAACTCAAGAACTATGGTACTTCAAATAGACCCTATAACTATGCTATTGGAAACAAAATACAACCAAGACAAGGACAACAAGGCTTTTCAAATTCTTCTATTCTCGGCTCTTCTGATTTTAAATGCAAACCCAGCACTGAGGGTTGTTTCTGCCTTGGCCATATCATGTAATGCAAAAGCACAGTAGAAGACCGTAATGGATTCTAAAACCATAATGGATTCTATAACTGGAAAGTGTAATAACACAAAATAACACAAAAGAAAAATATTCCTACCCATAAAACCACTGCTATCTTGATCTGAAGCACATACCAGTGTTTAACTGTTCAGTAACAAACTTGAGGGGTGTTTTTGAAATGCAACTCATCAATACAGCACCGCATGCAATCTGCTCTACAGAGCTAATCACAGTTACTACGCATAGCAACTTTCAGGTGTGGGGGTGTGTATATATATTTACCTAAAAGACAGTTACACAAATGGAAAAATGGCCATCGAAGAAGGGCTAAAATGGCTTTCCATCTGAAAACATGGCAGGATTTGCCCCTGACCTTCGATTTTACATACTACATGATTATAATTGGGAACGTCATGGCATAACTAATACTCTTAGCCAACTTCGGACTGATAGAAAATCATCCAAATATGGAGACTTTCAGTAAAAATCTAACTTTTTAGAGCCTACTGAATATTTGATATTTCAAATCCATTGCTTCTTCAAAAGACCACTGATCAATGCCACGTAAAATGAAAGATGGGACTGAATTTCAGATCTGTCAGCTTTTGCTGTCAAAGAAGCTGACAGGCACCTCTCGAGCTTCTAAGTTACACAAACAGCGCCACAATTTGTCTGAGAGAAAGAAAAAATCTGGGAAGACGCAGATTGCTCTTCACAGCTGAAAGCCACTCTCATCTTTCAGTTCCTTCCCTCTCTCACAGTGACGGCTGTCTCATCTAACTTTTTGAAGCTTCTACAGGAAATACTTCATTCATCGTGAAAATAACAGTAATTAAACTTAGCTTTATCTTGTCAGCTACCCATGCACCGGCCCACAGCCGCAGGGGTTAATCAAGCCTGAGAGGAATTGATGCATCCGAGCAAGCAGCTGCCAAGTAACCCTACTTCAGCAGCTGGAGGAGGCAAATGCTCTCCAGTGGGTGTAACTCAGTGGTTTTTCTTACTGTCACCATATTAATCTCCCCCTCAAATTGAAACTATAAAAGCTCAAAACTTAAAAACCAAACAAAGAAACCAACAATCCCTCCGCCTGCCCCCAAACCCCACCCAGTCAATGAAAGGGATACGGTTAAAGTGCGCTAAAGGGAAAGGAATAATCCTACTGCACAGTGTAACAAGCTTTGGTAGAAAGTGGGCCACAGCAATGCAGAGGATTATTTTCACTCCACAGGCCAGACAGGCACCCGCGGCCGGAGGAACGCTTTGGTGGGAAAGAGGCCATGTGACATCACTTTGTTTTCCTCCTGTTTGCAAAGAGAGGGGAGGAGAGGGATGCGAGAAGGAATTTAACTGTGGTAACACAGTCACTAGCTGGGGTTTTGAATTCTAAGTTTAAACCAACAGACTGCTCAAATTCAAGGTACTGCAAGTATAAACTTTAAAATTCATGTATCCCTCTACTGATCTCCGTTTCACGTTCCTCATTCACTGCTGCGGTTCTGTGATTCTACTTAAACATGATTCTCTATTCCCTGCAACACTTGGATGAGCATCCTGAATTGAAATATGGGCATCAGACGAAAGCATAACTAGAACAGGATAGGCTGGAACATCTGAAAACGCCTCCAAGATGTTTTTGCGAACAACTAGATATCCTGACACTGAATTTATTTGCAAAGAAAAGGCAGTTCTACCTCCAAAGCGCATGAGGTCAGCCATCAAAATCATCTGGCATAAAAAAAGCTCTCCTAGCAACAGAGCAGTTATTAACTGCTCTTTTCAGGAACCATCAAAAGTGACCAGGAAGCATGCATACTGCCAAAACAATCCAGGACACAAAAGTGAACCACTTCTTTGAATGAAGACACATATATTAAAAAAGTCTAGAGTTTTGTGTTTTAAGACCTACTGACTTTTGCAATCATTGTTATCAAACAACCAGGAATACTCAGGAATGCAAGACAAAACAGAGTGTATCTTATGTTTAAATTACAGTAAATATTAGTAACTGATGTTTTCATATAATACACGTGCCTAAACTACATTTTGAATACTTGTCAACAACATGTCAGTCACAATGTACTCCTTGAAAAAAAAAAGAAGCTACATATTAAAGAGGAATTGGTTCTGAAGTGATAGGCATGTGCAAACAAAAGGTTCTCTGCATCAGAAGTATCTTGTAAATGTGGTTTTTGCTTGTAAAAGAACACAAAATAACTAGCCTTATATTTTATTTAAAAGAAGAGACCTTTACTTTAGACAACAATAATATCTAATAATCAGCTATAACGCTGGTTAATTCCTGACAAAATGATAAAGAACTAGACTCATACCTTGTCAGGATGACTGATAACGGGAGCACTGACTAAACAAAAATAAATATCTTGCGCATCTACACTTCAGTCCTCATTGCTTGCAATGTTTACGCAAGAGGCACAGGATTCTCCTTGTATGTTTACTTTAGGGGACCTCAGACATGAAAACAAAAAGTAAAAAAACCCAAAAATGTACAAACTAGAACCAGAGTTTGCCTTGGCAGGTGCTCATCAAAGCGCGTGCAAAAGAACACGCAGGTTGCAATCCCTTAAACACACAGATCCACAAACTAAAATGCGAATTTTTATGCACTAAACAACATCTTTCCTACTTTTGGTGAGATCTGTGTCAGATGGAACAAGATGGACGATGACAGACATGGCAGTGGGAAAACACTTGACAGCAGATTTTTATCGGTGTGGTTCTGGATATTAACAAATGACAATACGCGATCTAAGAAATCCTCTAGAGCAGGACACAGAGCTAAACCTCTGCCAAACCCACATACCTAAAAAGCTCACATTTCTATTTCCAGCACTCCCTTCCTTCAGCACTGAACGTGCTGACATATATCAAGTTATTTGATAATTAATAGTTCAGTAGCCTAACAATAACATGAATAAAAGTACACATTAACATTTATAACAAAACTACTTTTATTCTTCTTTTATCATGGGATAGCAGAGAAAGTTCATAGTATAATATGGATATTGGTAATTTCTTCCTTCTTGCAACAAAATCTTGTTATACGGTCCAGTCAAGCTTCATGGTCCTCTCACTAGATTCGCTGAGATGATTTAAAGCCAGTAAAGATGGAGTTTCCCATCTGCATCACTTGCCAAGTTTCACATTTGCATACAAAATGAGGAAGAAAACAGCTTCTGCGAAAGCATGAGGACTTTCAGACTCGTCTTCACTACCAGATCGTTTCAACTAGCTCAGTTAGCACATGGCAAATGAAAACCATCACTATATTTTATTTTTACTGGGGCAGGGAAAAGTCATGACTCTTTAATTAAAAAAAATGAAGCTACCATTTGTCCTGGGTTGTAGTAAAACATCAGTATTGAGATCTCAGATACAGAAAGTAAGATCCATCATATTTAAAAATGGAAAAGAGTCTAATCTGCCGGTGGAAACCTTTACTGATGTACATACAGATTTCATCTGCTTTCTACTGGATGAGAAAAACTACACTGAATTGAAAAGCAGATAGTTATAGCTACACAGTTTAGTAAAACTAGAAAATGTAATTGCAATTAACTTCAATTGATGTATTGCTTTCTGACACTGTTGAGTGAGGAACTTGATAGAACTTTCTGAATGAGCAAATGGTCAAACATGGCCAGAAGAAACATTTTTAAAATGTGCCGCTTCCCAACCCTACAAATATCTATGGATTATTTTTCTATCATTTCCGTGTGTTTCTATCATTCACATTAACATTCTAATATCAACTTAAGCTGGTATTAGAATGATTTTTATTTTAGATAGCTTGGAATTCAGCTTTTTCCAGAGAAAAAAAAGCTGAAGCAGCTCCCAATTACAGTTTGCTCTTTTCTTCTAACAAATTGTAGAAGGAAGACACAAAAAATTATCTTTGCCTAGATGCATGTCCCCATACTAAAATGTATCGCATGTCTGACAGACACATTCTTCTGACTATTCTCTGTACCTCCATCATCCAAGCAAAACTGAACCCTCCGATTAGTACAAGCATTGCAACATTTAACAGTGCCGAAAGCTAGAAGAGAATAATGCTTTCCTATCAGGAATATTTACCTACACAAAAGCCACTGTGGTTAAACGCTGGGATTCCAGTGAGGCAAAATGACACGGGCTCTGCCTAAATGGCTGTGAATTAGCTGAACGTCCGACACAGATGGAGTTTATGCCCAGCCATACCACGTTTTAGGTTGCTGGACTAAGCCTGAGCCAAAGGAGATGCAGGAGATGCGGACTATGGCACTTCATGAGAGGCAGAGCTCACTTATTCAGCAGAAGGGTTAGGTTTCACATGCATTGACATTAAAACAAAGCACTGAGATCTCATGCACTTACCATTCGTGTAAGGGTTGACGGTCTTTTTATTTGTCATTACACGTGCTGTTGCATTATTTACCTAAGCACATAGAACACTGGATTAGAAAGGGTTACAGGGAAGGTCCACGTTACTATTAAAGGCATGCATTATTACTGCTATTAGTCATGTAAAAATAAAATGCAATTTAATTTAAAGGCAACAGGTGCATAACAAAATCATACTATTTATAATTACATTTACTTCATAACCATTTTAACTTACAAATCATTTCAATAAAGCAACATCATATCATTTAAACTTTAATAAAAAGACATTAAAAGCAAATTAAAAGGTACTGCATAATTTAAGACTTAAGAGCATGCTTGTATTCCATGGTAACACTGATACAATAAATACTCAAAACAGAAAAAAAAGATTATATGAAGGAACATGCAGTGGAGTAGAAGGGAAAGAGACAAGGTACAAGGAAACAAAGAAAATGTCAAAAAAAGGGACAAACGAATTTAGCAGTGTGCAACATAACCCTTTAGAAGAGAAGTACCATTGGAAAAGCAACATCTAGCATTCAACACTTGGAACAAGAGCCTTTTTCATTGCAAGAATTAACAAAATCATTCAAGCTTTAAAATCACAGCTAACAAAAGGATAAAAAGAGGGTGCATTATTTAACACAATATGGAGTTAACAATCTGAGTAAGATGTGCACGAAGTCATATCCTCAATCCAATCAGTGCCTCCCAGGCTTGCTTAAAACGTACACTCAATTACAGGCGTACCAATATAGAAAAAAATGTAGCATCAAGAAAACTTAATACAACAAGTCAAAAAAATTCACGTGGTATATCAGCGCTAAATACGTGAAACGGCAGATGGACTTCTCCACTTACCATTCAGCACCATCGCCAGCATGGGTATGTATACAGTTACCATGGTTACTGAGAGTTTGGTGAGGGCCCTAAGCGCTACCGTCGAAGGGGGAAAATGAAAAGGCAAAATATGCAACATCTTACTCAAAAGACGACAGCATTTTCAATTGGTATTTTTTTTATTCTAACAAATACGACTGAGGCAGTATTGAAGGGGATCCAGTGGCACTAAAACACGGTGGGGTTGGTTTTTTTAATGGATATGAATAGCTCAGGCCATCCAGCCAAAATAGCCTGATGGTTTCATTCAAAATCGAATCTTAAAATTGGTTGGTCGCTAGTCTGGTTTTGTTTCTTTTTCCTTGTACATGTTTTGGATACTTCTTTCCCAATTTGAATTTTTTTGAAAACCACTGTGGATCCCACATCAACCCTGCAGAAAAAAAAAAAACCAAAACAAAACAAAAAAAGAAAACCAACCTTTTGTTTGTTTTTGTTTTGTCTGTCACGCTTATTTTTTTTTGTTGTTCTCAATTTTTTTTTCTTTTTTTTTTTTTTGTTGGCTGGTTTTTGGAATCTACTGCACCCATTGATTTACAAAACATCCAAAATAATAACTTCAAAATAGTAAAGCTTTCATTTTTTTCTCAATTCTGTCATCAACCTTTCAGCAATAATGATAATAATAATAATAATAATAATTACAAAAGAAATAATAATAAAAAACCCAAGTAAGGCCAGATTCTCTCTCTTTATATATAAATATATATATAAACAATGGGAAGGGGAAAGGGGAGCACACAGAAGACACCAATGATGCATCTGAAACAACAAATGAGAGTGAAGCAGACATTTATAAAAAAGATGAAAAGGAAAATATTTTGAACATGCACCTCGATTTTACGGCCCTCTACCACGGTGCCGTGTAATTTCTCCCTCGCCCTGTCCGCATCAGCACTATTTTCGAAAGTTACGAAACCAAATCCCTGCATGCAGGAGGGAGAAGGGGGGAAAACAACATGCACATTATTATTTCAGTCAATGACCACTTGTTTGCTTATGTTCTCTCTCTTTTATTTAATATTTTCTTGTCCTTGCTTCATTTCTGTAACATGCAAATTAGAAAAATTATAGTTGTATTGAGATGTGCAATAAATAAGCGACAAATGTGAACAAATTTTTTCTGTCATCAGTTAGATAATACCCTCTGAGAAATTCAAAGAATGATACCAAAAATACCTTTCTACATGTCACTACAGAGGAAAAGAAATCTAACGATAAGAAAATGAAATTAAAATAAATTACAGTGTCTTCACATAGAAAAAAATGAACTAATGAGAAAAGAAAATGAACCACATTTTAATGGCATGCAGATATCTCAACAAAATAAAAAACATGTGCACAAAATTCAACACTGAATGTCAATATACTCTAAAACATTGCCTACTTATTCATGCTGTTGTGATCATAAGAAACATTGTTCCCATGCAACACTAGGGTAACTTAAACTTTTGTCAAACTATACAGCCTTTACTTATTTTTTCATAAAAGAAAAAAGGAAAAGAAAACCACCAACAAAACAAAAGTACTTTTAGAACAAAGTATAAACTTTCTTGTATTAACAGATCAAATAAAATCACATGATGTGAATAGAAAAAGAAACTCTGATAAAGGAATAAAAATGCAAACATTTTGAATAAATTTAACTGGTTCATTTACTATTTCTGTATATTACTTTCCACATACAGGTCATGCAACTGATAAAACTCCAGAATCCCACGTTAGCGAGACAGGAGAATGCTCAACAAGTAGCAAATTCTGCCTATGACAAACACCTTGCTTTATAATATTATGCTAAACCAACAAAATTTCCAATCCTACTAAAACTCCTTTCATTGCGCTGAGTTAAATTAAACACTGTTTACAATGGTAAATATTTTTTTCTTTTAAAATCAGACATCGAAAAACATTTTCGAAATATACACCAACCCTTTGAATTGATTCTTCCATCAGCACTACAATGCCTTTGCGTGCATTCCCAAAGTAATCCCAACAAATAAGCTTCCGTGTCCTCGGTGTTTCAGAACAAGAAACATTTACAAGTGACATGTGGCTGCTTTATAAAGAACGCATTTGAAGCACTACTACAAGCTTTTTCTTTGCTGTTACTTTAGTTTGCACTACGGAGTTAAAGCGTTCCTCTGTCCCGCTCCTCGGCAAGAAGCCGTGCATCGTGTCTCCTCATCCTCCAGCCCATCTGCTAAGTTTTGTGGTCAGTGTTCACCCACTTACTCTCTGCAGTTCTATCCTTTACGTACACAGTGACTGATTAAAAAAAAAAATGGAAAAGAAAAAAAAAAGTGAAGATATTTATGCATTTCTTTGTACATTTTAAACAAAGAAGAGGCCAAATAGGAAACTAAGGCAAAACTGACAGCGAGCATTGAGAAAAACTATGGAGATGAACTACAACATTAATTAAATTGACAAAAAGAGTTAAGATCAGGGTCATTTTGTCAGTTAGTTGGGTTATTTTACCTACTCAAAGAACACATTTATTTGTGCCAGTTTATCACATCGAAAGTGAAGTTTCTATATGGTAGAACGTTTATGTTCTGTTCTTTCAAAGCACCTCAAACACCGTCTGTTGCACCTGTTTTTCCATGCTAAGAAAGGCCCATTAAAGCTGGAGCTCAGAAGTGCTCTCTCAGCAGTTCCAGAACCTCATGCCACACATTTTCTGCGCTCTACCTTCCACGCTTTTAGCCCAAAGCCATGACCTCACTTGTCACAAGACTCTGAGGATGTAACTCTCTTTACCCCAAAGCACCAGGCGCTTTTGAAAGTAAAACTCTTTCTTCAGCGCTAATTCCCACATTTTAGATGCCTGCACTGCCTTTTTTTATACCTGAAGTCATCCTCAACTTGAAACTTTTCTTTCTTCTTCAGCTGCTCCCGCCCAACTTGTAAAACCTCTTTAAGAAAAAAAGCTCATAATTTAAGATGGTGCTAAGAAAATGTCACATCACAGAATCCATCTTTCCAACCAAGCAACAGCACGAATTCCAACAACTCCATTTGCTCTCTCCTCCCTGCTGCGCAACTGCCCCTTCTCAGCATTGCACACACTGGTTGGGAGTTATTTGGTCAAAATTTTCAATCAACATTTTTAGCTCACAGCAGCGCCAGTTTATTTTTTTCAAACAACTGAAGGGAAGGATAAAAACCTAATTATATTAAAAAATTGGAAAAAGATATAAAGTGGAGCCATAAACCAAGATAAGACAAGAACTTGAAGATTCTGAAAAGAATACTCATTGTAATTTTTTGATCTTTTACAGTGCAGTTATTCTCATAATTAACACTATTTAAATTAATCTCTTGTTATATACGTGAATCTTCCGTTTGACTCAGCTGACACAGAAACTCAATCAAATAACAGAGATTCATTCATGGCGTATTCAAATTCCTACCCAAATGCTTTAACATTGATTTTATATGCAGCTGACTCAACAGCTCCTTTAGCTTAGCACATTATGCATTTTATTTTTAAAGTCTGACAAATAATTTCATAATAACCAACTTAGTGTGCAAGAAGGTTCTGTTTTAATTTGGGAGATGCTTTGGAGCTCTTCTTATTTGAAGAAATACAAGGTAATCTAATATCTACTACATACATATAAATACATATTAATATATACGCACACAGAAACAGAACTACGAAACTGTTTACGTAGTATATAGCTGTATAAAGTAGTAATTTACAGCTATAAAAAAATGGTACTTATTGATGTTCCAGTATCTTTGCAGCCTTGCAATTGTGCCCAAGACAAAGGCCATTTTTAGAACAGCAGAGCAGCATTAAACTCTGCGCAGTAATGGAAGATATATTTCAAACTGTCCTTCCAAGATGAGTGATTAACGCAGAGAATGGTAAGTTACCAGCAGTTTTTAAGGTTATTTTATTCAACAGCTTCAAGAATTGGCAAAGGTAAACCTCATTTATTTAGCACAGGTTGTAAGAAAGGTCTACATAAAAACAATACTGAAATTCTAGTAATTCCTACAAAAAAAGAAGAGTTTCAAAAGTCATCGGTGTTGCCATACAGTTCTAGCAAAGTTTCCTTAATTATTATTTTTATGCCCTGAAACAAACATAAATTTCTAGCATGAAACTTGCTTTAGGGTTTTGTTTCAACAGAGAATCCCTTCCACAAAATTATTTTATACATTATGGTGGTGGTGCAGTGTTATGCCTTTTGAATTTGAAGTCCCATTCTTCTCATCTACTTTGGTATGAAAGTAAGCCCTAATTCTGCTGGTTTTGTAAGAATATTTTTAAACATGAATTAGTGGGAAGAAAAAAAGAAACAAACCCAGAAAGAAATCAAATTGAGTAATCCTTTTATGCCAAAACTGTGGCAAGAAACAAATTTGAATTTTGATCCTGCAAACTTTTTTACCTGTACTTAGTTTGAAACCACTTAGTAGTCCTCTCAATTTCAGTGGAATTTTACGGAAACACAGATAAGTACTGCCAGGAATGGTACTTTAAACTGGTGCATTTTAAATCCTACAGAATGGACAGGAAACGATCAAATAAATAAATAAATAAAAAGATGTTTCTCCTATTCCTAATCTTTAAATTTTTTAAAGACGATCTAAGGGTACTCCTACACATTCAAATTCTATATAGCTGTACCTGAAACAATGCTAAAGAAGATGAGGAACGGTGCAAATAAGCAACAAGATGCATCACACAACTGCTCGAAGTATCCTCAGCAGCTACTCAGCACCAGCTTGGATGCAACACAGCACTAGAGAGGGCAGAAGCATTTTATACAAATAGGTCTTAGAGTCTCTAATACTAAGCGTGTAACTGAGGCAGCGACACTACAAGCCTACCTAGAAAAACCTCTTCCACACGAAATCCTTTCCAGGAGCTTGTTTTTCGCACAAGGCACTGGGATGTTTTCACTACTGAAGATAGCTAATAAAAAAACCACAATTCAGAAATACCTCCCTACCTCATCCTCCAAATGCTTTATAAAAAGCCTTATCCTTATGTCGTCCAGTGCTGACGTGGTAGTTAAAAGTCCTACATGTGTAAGATTTAATGGCTAAACAAATGTGCAAGCAACCACCACCATGACACGGGTACTCAGTTCCACTCTATCTTCAAGAGAATCAATAAAAGTTGGCAAGTGTGGAATGTCTTTTGAAATTTATACTACTAACCAGCAGGAGCGCGTTGTGGACAATCAACATCTCTTGCAAACACAACAGCCATAACTTAATGGTAATAAATTTCAGCCAGAATGGGAGATTCTAAGCTATCAAATTCCATACATTTTGGTTTTTTTACTGAAAAAAGGGATAAATGTTCCGATTGAGTTTGGGCTAGCAGGCAAGGGCACAAAGTAATGAACGCCAGAAGAAGTGCAGAATGTTAATCAGGAAATTTTAGCTATTTGATTTAAAAAAAATAAAAATAGAAAAAAATGATGGCTTTAGGTTTAGAAAATAAAACCATGTTAACGAAAAAAAATGATCAAAATTTAAATATATTTGATTTAAGAGAGATTAATGATATAGCTGATTCTTACAAAAAAAAGATGGACTACAGTATTCTATAACAGGAAAAGAATTCCATCGCTGATAAAACACTAAAACATCACATATAAGAGCTACAGAAAGACTGAAACACCGGTGGATAAACATTCTAATGTGTCTGACATGGGAGGAAAATGAAAAAGATATCAAGCGTATGTCAGACAAACTCTTATAATAGCCCCGGTATCTTAGGTGAAGCACACTGAGCTGCGTTTTTGCACCAGGTAATAATGCTAATACAGCCACAGCCATTCTATCTTGCTTTACTACTTAAGCAGTGAATAAATTGAGTATGCATTTAAGGCAGAGTAATTTTCAGGAAAAAAAAAATTGCAATACAATAAGAACTCTTTTAATCAAATAAATGTTACAATAGATTGTTTTCAAAGGGTTGGTGTACTGAAGCTTTAACTAAAGAGGAAAACATCTGCACTTAGATAATCTGGAACAAGCACATATTTTCTCAGCTAATTACTAAAGAGGATAGTTATTAGGTACGATTATCATCTTTCATTTCAATAGAGGAAAAAAATACCTGTACTAATACAAACCTGCCTACAAATATCTGTTAGTATGGACTCATCTTATAAAATAAACAAGATAATTACCATTGAAGAATCAAGACAGCAGAAATCAACGTTCTCATAAAACAGATGACAGTTTGGAGTAGATAAAATTACCCCCTTTAAACGACATAAAATGAGTCCAATGATTTTCATGCTGCTTAATAAATGAATGACAGTTCAGAAGAGGTTTTCACTAACACAAAACTTCAGATGTTTGGGGTTTTTTACACCAGTGCAGTTGTTTCCTTTTACTCATATAAATATTTTAAACACATGAAAAAAATACCATAGTTGAATTAAACTGCTTACCTTTGAGCCTCGCTCATTAAAAATAATTTCAACATCTAAGATTTTACCAAATTGCTGCAAAGAAATAGAAAATTTACATGAAAATAAGATAACTTCAACAGTTCTGTTTTATACAGTACAAGCAGTTGTTTCAGAAAATAGTGTATCTCATCAAAGAGTTAGAGAATATGAAAAGAAAGATAGTCAAGCACTTTAAGACACACTGAAAAGGAGCCGGATCAAGATCCCAACTAAATCATACATATCTTTCCAACTGTCACTATCCTTCCACATATGCATTTATGAACTGTAAGTTCGGTGAAAACCACCCAAGACAGAGGAAGTCACCATTAAACTGTGACCACAGGGAAGTGAAAGTCCAAACTTCCTTTTTTTGTTTGTTTTATCTTTGCACATAGTAGGTTTCTCGCTAGTGACCCATCTAGTTCAGATGCCATTACCCTTTTCTTTTTTTGCATGGAGTGTAATAAACATGACTAACAAGACAAGATTCATGGCTATGTGAGCATTGTTGCCCTCTGGTCATCCTTCCTTCTGAGGAATTTTGGTTTCAGAACATTTTTTGCGGCTGCTTTCCAAGACAGGTAAAGGAATTTGGTCACTTCTCCTTTACAGGAATAAGATTAAACCATCTGGGAGTTTTGTAACTTGCTTCAGGGAGTGAGGACTTCTCTCCATACTCACTAACAAGGGAGAATCATTACTCCCTAAAAAATTCTTATCTTCCTAGAGTCTGATTTCACAGAATCATAGAATCATTCAGGTTGGAAAAGATATTTAAGATCATTGGATCCAACCATAAACCTAGCACTGCCAAATCCAATACTAAACCGTGTCCTGAAGAACCACATCCACGTGTCACCTCTCTTAAACACCTCCAGGGATGACGACTCCAAGGCTTCCCTGGGCAGCCTGTTCCAATGCTTGACAACCCTTTCGGTGAAGAATTTTTTTGTTTTGGTTTGTTTTTTTTCTTTTATCCAATCTAAACCTCCCTTGGCACAACTTGAAGCCATTTTCTCTTGTCCTACTGCTTGTTACTTGTGAGAAGAAACCGAGCCCTGCCTCACTGCAGCCTCCTTTCAGGGAGCTGTAGAAAATTTAGAAAAGTATAATGGCTACGTACTTAATGGGGATTTCTCCCTGCTCAGAATTGCACTTTGATTATATTAGTAGCAACTGTTATTACTTTTGACCTTACAATAGCGCTCAATCATCTAGGCATTGTTCAGACATACAAAACTTGACCACAGTTGCTATACCAAAGAAAAAAGCTCTATCAGACTTAGTAAGAGAATAAATATTTGATTCGGGCAGTATTTAGTTAGAACACTTCCCGTTATGACACATTTTGTGATGCAGCACCGTAATGTATCAGTTGGTCACTTATGTTATTTCATATATCATTGACGTGCTGTATGGAACAGTATTAACATAGAGAAATGAGACAACGTACTAAACAAAAAGGCAGAAATTAGAGGCAGACAAACCAAAAGTAATCTAACAATTATCAAAGGAGCTACAGAAATGAGCCTATAATCCAGTAATTTCATATATAATAAACCATTACAGGCCAGAAAGACAGCACTCCTTCTATAGCTTATTAAAGAGTTTCAACTTGGATATGAAAATCAACCAGGATTTGTTATTCCTTGGCTTATTTTATGTTTGTGCATTCACCCCCTAATTAATGTTTTAACTGCAACTTTAATCAATAAGCAGACAGGGGCTTTATGTTTAAACAATCCTCCGCTGCTGTAGTTATGTCCCTGTAAAAAGATCATCTCCTCTATGTATAACTTGGTCATGATGTAGAGTTACCACATTTCAAATCAGGTATTTTCACTCACACTTGCAGAAATTTAATTTGCTAACAATTTAGAAGCTAAAAGATGACTGCTACCAAGTCATTCTAAAGCTGGAAAGCCCTAGCAATTCTCCAGAGTCAGTCTTTGGAGACCTAAGACTTAGAAATATGGAAAAGACGTGTAGTTTTTATTCACTTACTACAATCTCTAAAAAAAATTAAAAATAAAATAACGCTTTCATTTAATGTACTTTCAAATAAAATCCATCTATTTTAAGTGGTTTGTTTAATTTAAATAGATCTGCATATTTTTCTCTAGAGGGTCAATTATTACGCCTTCTGCTATTTTGCTGATGTGCTTTAAGCTGCATTTAGGGAAGGTTACTTGTAGTAAGTCCTATACGGCAAATTAGTCACTCTCTTTTCCCAATACTATACCAGGATCCTTTCTCCAGTGACTGTTTCCTTCACTTCATACAAATAAATACTGAAAACCACAATGTCTTAACTGACATTATAAGAACATAAAAAACTGAATATGAAAGATGGAGAGAAGTATAGTGTCATGAAGTACTGTATAACAAACTGTAACACAGAAGAGAAGTAAGATTTAGTGTCAGAAACAAGAACTAAGAAAGCAAGAGGAGCACAAACAACTAAGTACTAACTTGGAAAAGGAAAAGCTGTGTTCTAATAGCTGATCGAGTACTATTTCTAGATTTTATTTAGTGACATTTTAAAATAAACCTAAGAGTTCTTGGAGAAGGGAGAAGAAACCAGGTCTAACCTCTCACAGTTAGGAGCTTAGAACTGATGGCACATACGAGACGTGCGAAAGGCAGCCAATGCACTTGAAGGCAGCAAATGGCCTGGGCAAAAGCAAAAATTTAGAGACTTTTAGAAAAATACTAGAATCAACTTTAGAAGTCAACAGACCTAAAATACCTGTGGTGACAGGTAAGGATTCCTACTCCTAGACTTCCTGCTTAAATTCAGCCCATATCTTACTTCTATAGATTTGGGTCCCTTGCTTGTGAAGGTCAACCAATGACTATTTTACATCATGGCCTCCAAAATCAATAAATGCAGGCACATATATCCACTTGCACAGCAGGAATACATATGCATTCAACATTTTAAGCCAATGTAGGTAACTGTTTTGAATGTAATACAAAATAATACAATGCATAGAATATACCCATCACATGAAATAGAATCAGTAGAACTTTTTTCCCCAACTGTGGCTGGCAAATCAGTTGTTTGGTTATAAATAAATGAAAAAAAAAAAAAGAAAGAATCTTTACAGAAAAGTCAAACAACCTCAACCAGAGATACTGCGCTCACAGTTGCCTATAACATAAAATACCCACTGCAATGCAAATATAAGAAAGCATAAACAAAGTATGAGTTACTTACACCAAACATTTGTCTAAGATCTGGATCCCGGAATCTGAATGGTATATTTGAGACGTGAAGCCGTTTTGGCTGTGATTTGTTTTCTGTGTTTTCAGAAGATTGTGTCTGTTGCTGGCCATCAGTCTGTGCTGCATCATCTGTCTGCTAAAAGGGGGAAGCGAAACAAAAGTAAAGCACACTGTAAGTATTTCAGCCACTTTTAATATAAAGGGGTGGGCTTAAGTTCTCAAAGGGAAAAACAAAGACTAAAAAGGAGTCAAATTTCCTGAGACAAAGGTACTGAAGCATACCAGAAGCTGAAATACATGAAAATCAAATCCATTTTTGCTTCTGTCTCAACAGCAAAACTTTTCACTGATATTCGTAATACGAATTTGGAATAAACTGGAGGCTAGGAAGGAGACTATTACTTGTTGATTTTCTTAGCTATTTTAAAATAATGAATAAATACGTCTCCTTATATTCTAAGACCTTTCAAATCCCTTCACCACATCAGTTCTTGCTAATGGAAGAAACAAAGCTCTCATGTCCCAGTGACAGTCTACTTGCAGGAGCAATCTATATGCTTTCAAATAAGTTTAGTACTTTTCACTTTACTTTAGTACTTAAGTACTTTAGTACTTTTTCTTTTAGTAAGAAGCCACTGGGATTTCCACATAGCAGGTAGGGAACACGCCACATCCTAGTTGCCTTTTCAGAAGCAGTGTTAATGGGCACTGGAGGGTCGTTTTGTCTAGATAAATGGTCACCGTTACGGCAAAGGCCTTGAGTTGTGAAAGGGAAGAGAAGTTTAATCAGTAATGAAGTTTGCCTAAGAAAAATGAGGCCTGGAAACAAAGTTTTACAGATTTTCTTTCTTGCCTAAATAAGATCATATCATGGCACTTCTTAGAGGGATACTGTTCCCTAGTTTTAAAATGCTGTTTTATAATTGAAGGACAACGTAACAAACAACCCTTAAAAAAGAGGGATTAGGGGAAAAAAACCCATGATGTCCTTCATCCAAAAAGTATAACCAATGATGGTCTATCAGTACATTATAGAAATTTCTGGGCTGTGTTCTTTAACGACACCATACATCGCCTAATCAATCAGTGAGTGTATAGTACGGATTCACTAGAAAAAGATTTCGCACAGTAAAACCAGCGTAGTTATTTTCTGTTGCACTGGTAGACAGGACTTGGAAAGGAAGAGGAGGAAACAAAATAGTTGAATGAAACTACGAGGACCACTTCACAAGTGTTACTATATTTTCCTCTGCCCTCCTTCTTCCCTCTGAGCATATTTATCTTCCAAGTCCTCATTTTTCTCTTCTGTTCTAATGTCAGAATTCAGCTTCGCTTTCTGATTTTTTCCCATTAAAAGAAAAAAAAAAGAAGTAGAAATCTCTCATTTCCCACTAGTTTCAACTTTCTTTTAAGAGAGAACAGTTTTAAGCAAAATAAAAATGGTTAAATAAAATAAACCTTACCACACAGTTTTAGTACCAATAAACCTGTTAAGGAGGAAGCAAAAAAACTCAAACAGAATACATAATTTACATCAGCAATAACTACATATAAATTTTATTCCAGCAAGTTACAGGCAACATCATCGTCCCCAGTAAATGCAAATGTTCTCAAATTCAAAGTATAAACATCTGCAATTTCCTCCATTGCCTATACTTCTGTGCTAAAAAAACTAAAACAAAGGTACTTATCATGTCTGCAGAAGCATCAGTACATCAACAGACTCTACATTTCAGCGGATACACCAATACAAACTTCTGTGTGCACTGAAGAAGGATTTTCAAGTCAGTCAAACAAGGAGATGGGAACAGCTCAAGTGTAAACCTAAAACTGAGTCAGTGCCACTGCACCTCAATATGTCTCTCCCTGAAGTCACAGGAAGAGTCCGACAAACTAAGTAGTTCATCTTTACAAATTTTTTAGCGATTTCCATACTAAACATTATATACAGCTGTTAAGAGACAAAATCACATTACATGCTAATCTCTTGCTATCTAAAAACAACTCAAAAATTCAAAATTTAGATTTTAGGCAACTGTTCCTTCCATAAACACTGTAGAGATTACTTTCCAAGTTCAGGGCTTAAAAGGAGAGAAATATGAAGGAAGTTTGGTACATGAGAGCAGCGGGGGAATGAAGGACTTGAAACTCTTGAAATACAACACAAGGTGAGAATGTAAGGTCAATTAGATTAATCTGAAGAGAATTAAAAGTTCTGGAGGTGCTGTTCAGCTTCAGGAACAAAGGGTGCCCCGGGAAGAAATCATATAATCAGCATACTGTATAAATGCAAATTGGACAAAGTAATTTCTGTTCATTGTATTAATATAAATTATAAGAAACACAGAGTTGGAGGGTTGAACTGTGCCCTATTAGCATACCACGACATTAGGAGCAACTTCCGTACCAAGAAGCTGAGCAGATACGTTACCAACAAAAGCCAGTGAGGTTTCTGAAGATGATGCTAAAATGAAGGAACTACCAATTTTAAGTGAAGTGGGTAAGTCCAAGTACTGTTATTTTCTGTTCGCAGAAGCCCAGAACTTAACAGTTTCAGCAAGGAGTTTGCACAGCGAGGACTAAAAGGCAGGAAATTCAGAAAGTCACTATCATTATACCTGTAAATGCCCTAAAAGAAATCTATGGCAGAATTAACAGACTCAAACAATTTAAATGTGTTAAGATAAAACAGTGTCTTTACAAAGTGCATTGTCATCCAGAAACCTATGGGTGTGCCTGTGAGATCTGGAGAAGGATAACTGCAAATTGGAATTAAAATGTGAAGCTCATACAAAAATTACCAAGTATTACCAAGGAGGTAAAATACACATAGGACAGAGGACAGGTTGGGTTTTCAAAAATCCCAGAAGGGAAAGTTGAAAGTTTCAAAGCTCTGTGGACTTAAAGAGCTAGAACCCAATTTACCTTACACATAAATAATACATTTCAAGAGAATATTTTCCTTGCTAGAGAATCTAAAGATCAGTGTTTGATATTTCTTTAAAAATTAATTGAAGTTAGTATATGACATTAGCCTCGCTAATTCCCTGCAGTCTTGTATGCAATCAGTACAATTCTTCCTTTATTATGGGTTTGGTCTCTTTCAAGACGCTCTCCTCTCCCGACACAACCAAGCAAATCAGTGCACTTTATGCAAAACAAATAAATAAATACCCCTCTCCCCAAAGCCTTATCAGTAAACAGAATTTACACAAAAGGGAGTATAATCTGAGTGCATTTTCATATATTAACTAATTTTTTTAGCACAAATTTGTATTAGAGTTATATGCAGGTATCAGAAAGTCATGAATTGTGAAGAGATCGCAATTCATAAATCAACTATTCAACACATTTTACCATTGGAACTATCTGTTATCTAGCGCTCCTTGCTCTTCCTTCTGTGCCTATTGGTTATTTTGCTACAGAAGGTGACAATGTGAATTAATACATAACCTGTAATTCATTACAATCTTATTTATGGAACTGCTCTCTAATCAGTGACTTTCGATGCAGTATTTCTGCAGTTTGTCACTGCTGTGTAAACACCTTGCATTTCATGGTTTTGAACAGCATCTTGTTTTTCCAAACAATACTTACAATTTACCAAGGTTATTTTGAATTCTATCTTGCCCTGTGATGTACTTGCAGTCCCTCCCAGTTTGCTATTGTTGCAAAATTAGGAAGTATACACTCGATTCCACTATTCAGATCATTAATGAAAAGACTGAAAAACACTGTCACCACAAATCCCCGCAGAACTCCTTTTGAGAGATCATCTTATTTTGATAGTGTGCTACTTTTTAAACACAGTTTCTAGTTTTCCACCGTACTGTAGTCGCATGTTTACGGTATTTCCCAGCTTGTTTAGAAACATACCTTGTGTGAAAGTGTCAAAGCCTTATGAAAAGTGAAATAGAAAATTTAAGGCTTTTCCTTTGTTTGTAAGGCTGCTCTAGAAGTAAAAAACTGTATCTTTACAACAAATTGATGCTGATGGTTATTTTTCTTATACTTTCAGGCATTAAAAATGCAGTGTGCGTTTAATTCTTCCTGTATTTGCCAGGACCAAATTTCTGACGACAGCGCATCCCTTTAGCCTATATAACCAACGCTTCTCTCTCCCACCTGTTAAGAAAATGGCATTATGTCTACTTCAGTTCTCCACTACCTCTACTCACCCTCCACAAGGTAACAGACAGACATTAATGGCTCCAAAGTACTGTCAGTTTAAGCTTTAAATACCTTGGAACAGAGCTAATTGGAAATAGCTAACTGAAAAAAAAAAATCCACCACACCTGGCTAACCTGAACTCTCTTTAATTGGTTTCTTCCCCCTTTGAGACTGACAACTTTTTCTGACAGTTGGGAAATTACTGTAATAATCACCTGGCTGAGGCTGACTTCTACAGAGAAGAATCATTCAAAGAAGAAAGGTTCTCCTACCCTTCTTTCCAAGATTGCTTTCCACATTCTCTCTCAAAGATTCTCTCCAGCCTGGCATTAACTACCAGTTTCTCCACCATGGCTCGAATTCCCGCTGCAAGAACCTCTCTCTTGGCTGCCTTTTGTACGTTCAGTCACAGAACCTGTCACCGGCTCGTTCCAATAGCACTCTCAATCGACAGCCAGGCTGCAGGAAGCAGCAAATCACTGGAAATCCCTAATATTCATGAGTTTAGCACCGTACCTCTGGTTGCCCACTAAAGGTCTCATCCACTCAATCTTACCAACTGGATGCCTGTGATACTTCTCAGAATTAATAAGTCCTTTTTTCCTCTAATAGTTATCGAGAGGTCTTTAAGGGCCTCTCTCCTTATAGAACTGTGACCTTAGATAAGGCATCCCTTAAATTACAGGGGGAACGATTCCATTCTTGCCCGCTCTCCCTCAATCAAGCTTCACAATTTTACTTTCAACAGCATACAGTTTTCGCAGAGATGAATTTTGGTTTGTTTTTTTTTTACGGCATTTTATCTGCTTCTATCGTGACATAATTGGTCAAAACAGCATCACGTGAGTACAACGCAGGCTGTTGTGGTCACAATGTGCACGACAGTTGTGAACACTGTTAGTACAATGTTTATTAAAGTAAATACCCCAAACCAGGCTGCTTCCGTTTGCGAAGTCTGAGGTACGGAATTTCTATAAGACTGTAAAGCTCCTAAACATTTCTACAACTCTACATCACACTTCATGGCTGCTGAAGCTATTGAAAAACAAAATCCAGCGTGAATGTTCAAGTACTTTTAAAAGAAGTTGTTTTCTGAAGAGGTAAATCAAGAAGTAAAGCTACCAATGCACTGGGACCTGAAAGCACTGGTAATAAAGAGCCTCAGTGCTATAAGAAATCGGGGGTAACTGCAGGTTCTCAGCACCTTCAAAAATTACTAGAGATTGGCTTTTTTCCTATGCACGTCAGTCAGCACTGTATCAGGTTAGTTTGTAGCTCTGAGGTTTAAGATGTCATTTGTCAGGTTTACTTCCCTGAAAGGTCATTTCCACCGATTTGCTGCATGACTTCTGGTTTTTTTTTGTTTTTGTTCCACTGGGAACTTCTTTCTAATTTAAAAAACCTAATAAACAGTTACATATTTTAGCAGATTATTGATGACTACCGCCTGGAGGGAAACACAGGATGAAAACTTTGGCATCCTATTGACTATAAAATGACAGACACCTCTACAAAATCTTATTCACACAAAAAACATTTGCTATGGATATCTATTAATAAACAATTGCACACAATTGCAACTTCCAGCACTATTTTATGTCATAAATGTTAAAAGAAGTTGCTAAAACCTGAATCCTTTAATGACTGTTGATTGCATTTGCAGGCACTTCATACAGAATTGAGATGCTCAATTTTCCATAATAATTTCTAACTCAATCGATATATATGAGCTAAACAAGTTTAATCTTGGTGAAATTTAATTTAGGTATAGACAACATTCAGAGAAAATCATGTAAGGCATGCCTACATCTCTACCCAGAAATATGTCTTCATATGTCAATTTTAATTTATCATTTCAGGAATAAATATTCTTCTCTATCTTAAGATCTCGTGCCACGTTATTATTATTCTTTGATAGTTCTAATAGTTCACTTTTCTCTTGACTTTTGCCCAACCTTATCCAATACATAACATATCGCCATTCTAAGAAAAAACGACGGTTTGCATTGTTATCATCTCATAAATATTGAAGAGAAACTATTTAAAACAAAAAATGAGGATATTTATCTAACCCCCTCAGAGAAACAAACACTGCGAAACGGACTTCTTGAGCGAGCCAATTTAAATGAAAGAGATAAGCTCATAACATTGCCTAAGTATAGTAGCGCATTAATATTTATCACAAAAATTATCAAATCAGCTACCAGAAGTGTGTGAAGGTGTAAATGACAACAAAAAAAGATTTTAAGAAAACTAATACTAAAATCAGATGTCCTTGTATATGTTGTTTCATTACAATGGCTGAAGTATTTCTCTGCCAGTTCAAAATATACTCAGGAAAAAATGACACAGAGAAAAACCTTCACTTGTCTGCATTCAGAAAAACATTGTTACTGAAGCTAATGCAGGCTACTTCTGATCTAAGTTTTATTTGAGCCTCAGTGCTTTCCATATTTATACATATTTTACAGGAATTTGTTTTTACTTCCTTGCGCTCACTCTCTCTTTCCGTATATCGCTGGCACAGCCTTTGCCGCTTCTGGTCAAATCACAGCCTGCTTTCTGGTTGGCATTCCATCACACATTGGCGATTATAAAATATTAAAGAAGCTTAATATATGGTACTCTTAAAACTTACAAGGAAAGTTATAAATACAGAATACAGAAATAGAAGACCAGATTCTCGTATACACAGAAATAAACTGAGACCAACTCCCTTTACTTCAATGAGCTACTGAAGGCTTAGGTGTGAGAATAAATTCACGTTGAAATCAATCTTATAGGTGAGCAAACCCAAATCAAAGAGGGTGTTTCAGAAAAATATTTTATATTTCATATCAGATACCTTCAGTATAAATATATGTTAAACTTCTTAACCAAATCCATAATCAAGGCAGTTAAAATCAAATCTAATAGTTCGTAAAAATTCTTTCTCTTTATCAAAACACTACTTTTTCTGTTTCCCGACCTCAATTCAAGAAAAAAAACTTCTGCTCTTTAAAAGAATGCACACTGAAGTCACGTTCTTAAAATCAATTACAACCACAAAGTATTTATTTTGGCCAGCTTAGTTTCCCCCCAACTGTCGCTAATACCAACTCTTCCATTTTCACCAAGAGGAGGTTAAATACGATGAAAAATGAGGAGTTATGCTGCAAGTTGTTTGAAGTTTAGTGGTTGAAAATGTTATTTCTATTTGTGATTCTTAATGAAATGTGTTTTATAGTGATTATACAAGTGCCAGCAGCAGCCTGCACTGTACTCCTGAGGCACCTGACAAGGGTATAGCTAGGGCATTAAGAGCTGCTGCTCCTTTTTGGGTAAGTGACCCTTAAATAGTCATTATAATACATAAGAGTAAATTATAACACATATCTTGAATATTTTAATCACTTTAAAAATCGATTTATAGCGGTTAGTAGTAACTTCGCAATCTTACCCTAATAAATTCTAAATTTCTGATAAACCAGTTTAATAAATTCCTGTCCATGACACTTTACTAATCTAAATTTGCAATATATTTCACCCAGAAATCCATAGGGGTGGGAGTATGCTTTAAAACCTTTACCTAGGTCTAACACAAGTCTACTTCCTCAGTTGCTCCTGACAGGATTTAAGTGTCATCTCCCATTCTTGGCACTTGTGGCAAAGACACCACATGCATTAAAACAGAATGTTCAATGAACCTCAATTCAGAGAGGGCTTTGTGTACATCATCTGGGCAGAAAAAACAATTTTAATCCCCTTCCCAGCAAACACAAATTTTCTGTATCCCGTTTCATCTATTCCTGAAGACAGTCACTACATACTATTTCTTGTACTAGAATTGTCAGTGCTATACTTTCTGTCCATTCTTTTTCATTGGGTAATCTCTTTCATTTTCTACAAAACACTGATGTGTTCTGTCACTCTCAAAGCCTATTTTGAATGTAATGAAAATGCTGTTATAGAACAGTTGTTTGCATGGATATATGTATATATGAATAAGACTGGGCACAGGTCAAGAGAAAAGTGTCTCCGCTACAAAAGGGACACTGTCCTCAACCTGAGCTTTTAATGAGTAAATGGAACATAAACTATAGGAATGCCTAAAATTGAACTAAACCGCTTAGTTCTTCCTGGACAAACTGAAAAGAAGTTGGATTAGAATGCTATGAAAACGCTTCACCACATGATGATAATTCTTCAATATTCTTCCAACAAATAAAAACCGATTGCATATTTTTTAAACCCACACCAATTCTAGAAGACGAACAGACTAATTCTAGTAGGAATAGCCCATAAAATATTTACAGAAAGAGAAGAAAGAGAAGAAAAGCAATAAATTATTTTGTAAAATATACTCAATGGCAAGCTCAGCGATACACCGAGTTTCTTGTGTATACATACCCACATAAAGATAAAGATCTTTAGAGTTCGGGTTTTTTTTGAAAATGCTCGTGGAATTAAAAAAAAATTCACAAACCAGCACCTGTTTTTTTCCCACTCCACCAATCAAGTTATTTCACAGAGAAAAAGAGCTTGTGAATGTCTTCTAGGCATTATTTGATTAAGTTGACAATATTATGTGAGCAATGGTTGAGTACCCACTGTGCTGTACTTTTGACCAAATTGATTTGTGTAATGAACACTTGCTCTGTCTCTTCTCTAGCCTGAATAGGGCTCTTGATTTAACCAGTGGTGCTGGAAGCCAAGTGAATTTACAGCCCCCACAGTCATTCTCTCTCAATCTGGAGAGAATAGCAGCCGCAATACATGAGCAAGCATAATTCAATACATTGTGCTATAAGCACAGAAAATAATATCAGAGAGCTCTGCAATATACCTGTTTGATTTGATTTGTAAACCTGATAAAAAAGCAATCGAGAAAAGTTCAGCAGAAAAAATATTTATGTGTCCTGAGCAAAAATATAACCATACTGAATGTATACAAAAAAACTGAAAAAAACATGCATACTAAATCAACTTCATATTTTCCTTAGATAATATTGCACATGTTCCATTTAAAAAGGGTCTAGATTCTGAAAAGTTACCATTCCATTAAAAAGTGAACAAAGAGAATAATTTAAAACTGAGTTTGGAACTTTCTGAAAATACTGTTTCCCAAATATACTATCAGTATAATGATAAATGCAATGGACTTGAATCTTTCTGTTTTCTTAAGCTGATTGACTGATTAATTAATCACACTGGCTTTGATAAATTTATATCCAAAAAGCCCCAGACCTACAATGTGCTTCCCAGAAGCATAACAACATAGAGGAAAAGGACTTATCTATGCAGATACATCTGTCTGTACTTAAATGTTTACACAAAGGTGCATACATGAAAAAAATCCTATCACGGTGCTTTACTACAAGTGTGATAAATATCACCAAGAGTATCAGTGACTTTTCTTGTCAACTGCATCCCTGTTATCCTTTTCTCATGAGTAAACATCAATAGTAAAGTCTCATTGCTTTCAGGATATTACAAGGTGAGATTATTTTTTCAAAGTAGTTCTAAATATAAAAATACTTTAAGTACCTCCTGCTGCAAGGCATCCAGCTCGGGCCATATCAATTTATCCCCTTAAGGGTCCATTTCTGAAGACAACGTGCACCGTTCTTTGTTCTGATCTAGTGCAAAGTGCACATAGATGTGGGACTTGGCATTACGCACAAAGGAATGTAATGATATAATCATGACTGCATTTGATAACGTTGCCAAATTTCCAGTGAACTGTGAGTATTTTGTACTCCAGGGAGGCTTGGTTTCAGAGACGCTGATACTTAAACCCTGCAGAGGAAACCCTGGCCCTCCTGGTTTTAGTGGTAAAATTCCCTTTTATTTCATCTGGGTCAGAACTTTACCCCAGCATCATACCCACCTGACAAATTAATTTCACCGTTCCCATTAATTTCACTCAATTTTTCAGGTTACAAAAGCCATAACGCTCCTGTTTTCGTATCCTTTACAAAAACATTTCACTACCCAAAGCACCAAATGAAAACAAACCAAAGCAATTACTTTGTCACCACGTCCCACGGCAGTTCTGAAAAGAAACAGAGAGAGCAGCCGAGATCCTGTTCTGCGAGGCTCTCTTGTCCTGTCTCTAAAGCACGGGGCTGTCACGCTGGCTCCTGTCCAGTCTATTTGGGCATAAGAGCAGTCCTTCCTTTCCATTTCACCACTGGCAGAAGTCCGTCAGATGTTCAATTGTGCCTATCATACTTATTAATAAAATCCATCTTTCAAGTTGAGACTAAATATGAGACACACACACTTAGCTTGCAAGCTTTCTGTAACCCAAGTGATGAAGCTAAAACAGACCAGCAAAGCTGACTGTTTTGTATGGGCAGAGTAGATTTATTACTAATATTATGCTTCATAAGAAAGCGGTTGCTTCATGTGGAATGGCATTTAGAAACAAAGGCAAAAAGAAAAAATAAAATTAAAAATGTGGCTGCTCTTCTGTCTGAGCTCATCCAAAATTCTAACAAACTAATGAAAGTATTTGTCTTAAATTTAAGTTTCGTTATTAGGGAAGGAAGTTCACTTTCTTTTCTCCCAAACATAAGGGACCAGAATAGCCCCTACACAAGTGCAGTTCTAAGTGTTTCGTATGACAGTCGATATAAGTGCCTGTGGTCTAGGCAGCAACGGAGTCTGATAACACAGCTTCATTGAGGCAGTAAGGGAGATGACCCACAAGGCACCCAGACACAACTCACACAATCACCGACAGCAAACCGACCAAGAGATGCCATGGCTCTGGTGGGCTGCCACACGTCATAGGGCAGCAACAGCCCATCGTAGAAACGCTTTTAGAATGCGGGCAAGAGTCACACCACCCACTGACTCCACCAGAAGCAGTGGGATTTGAGAGAATCAGATCTTACAGGAGAGCATGGGTGGCACCTACCTCACTGCTGTGGGTCGGAGGCAGGGGGCTGGCGGTCTGCCTACGCTGTTGATACTGCTCAAGGAGCAGGGTGTCACAATGCCTTTTTAAAGAAGAGAAAACCACCTCCCCTCTGGCCTATCTCACATTAGAGGTCCTTGGTTAGTCAGATGAATACAATTTACTGCTGGGAAGACTACATAAGGTGGTGGACCCTGGGACATTTCTAGGGTTCCTGCCACTGAACGAGTTTTGGGGCTTCAGTGCGTGGGGCATTGTTCCAAGCTGAGGACTTTAAGTCAGTACTGATTATTTCTTTCACCTCTAGATGGATGTATTCTGGATGCTGGTACTACAGGCTACAAGAAAAGTACTGCTATTCTCGTGATAGCTTATGCACAGGAAGCTACCAGCCGAAATAAGAGATCATTAATTTTGAGGACAGATAGGAGCAATAAGATAGGTTTCTAAAGCTTCTAGTACTGCAGGGCAACCAAAGAGTTATTAATTACTTGGCTACATTAATTATTTCCCCAATCTATCTTCCTTAACAATATGGAATAGAGTCCTTACACAGCGCTTCACATCGTCATTGCTGGCTCATCATTTTTCTCCTAAAACAGTCAGCAGGATATCAGGGAATAGCACATCAATCATGTTTGCAGTGGAATGACCAGGAACCATAGATGCTTTGGATTCTGAATGTGTTGTCTCTAAGCTTAGGCAGAATTTGCTTGCACCAAGAGCAGATGCAGATTTTCAAAAGAACATTCCCAATTGATTTTAAAAGAGTTTTGAGTAATGAAGCAGTTGCCAAGTTCAGTTAAGGACATCCAATTGACATCAGCGTATCAATAACTTGAAATGGGAGAAGAAATTATAGTCGGTTGCCTAAATGCATTATTTATTGTTTGCATTGATTCGATAACTATTTCTGACTGCCTACTGATCCCATCCATGACTATCACAACAACAACAATTAACAAAACCATTCTCTAATCAGCTGCAACCCATCTCCATTAGCCAAGAAGGAAATGCATACACTCTGTGCACATTTTGAGAAGTTCATTCTACCAGTACAAAAACTGAATTATTGTGATATTTTGAGGGGATATTTTAAAAATAAATTCATTGGGATTATCCTCAAAAAAGATTTAGGCAGACACTCCAGGAAATATTTTACTGGTCAAAGGACAAAAACATTATTTTAATCCAAATGAAATCTCTTAAGCAGTGATAAACAGACACAAAGAAATATTCAATTAATTGTGTTACCCCTCTTTCATCTGTTAGTCAGAAGGCTATTATTTCTGATGTTATTCTTGTTGCTCCTTCAAAGGACATCAATAGCGGGAATGAAGTGTTTAAAAATAACTTCATTTCAACTTGAAAGACTCACGTAAAATCCAGACAGGCAACAAATGAAACTGTATCAAAAAACCCGCATGAAAATAGACATAGAAATCTTGATTAGAGTTGATTAAGGGTTTTTATCACTTGAATGGGAGCTCTGTCTTCACATTGCATAAGCCTGCTTGTAAAATCCATCAAAGTATTACAAGAATGAAGAGCTCTATCAGTATCCTCAGCACTAAGAAATTACTTATACCATTTTTGCCCACAAATTACTTAACACATCTACGTCATAAAGAAATCTCTTATTTCTCTCGCAATGGATCTTCTTTCCTCTTGTGAGCCTAAAAAGAAACATCATGCTAAGGGTGTGGGTTCACAATCAGCTAAAGACTCAACAACACACTTCACACAAAGCCCTGCCTTCCGTGCTCCCCTGGGACTCGGGTTCCTTCCACCTCACCTTGTGTTTACTCCAGAAGTGATTACTGGAAATATACTCATTCCCCTTGAATAAGCACTCCTACCAACTCAGTAATAACCTTAATATACAGAGAAACTATTCACAAAACAACATAACTCAATATCCAGGAAGCTGACTGTACTTCTACCTGTGGTCATTCGTTCATGCTCAAGCATCACTCTTATAAAATAAAATTGCATTCTTTTCCTAAATGTTAAAATTAGCTTAAAATTTCTTATAGGTATCATCCCTCATAAGTCAACGTTATAAAAGGCTGCTAAGCTCCAAGAAAGCCTATTGAATTTCTGTTCTGGCAACAGATTCAATGTGGATAAAGAGATCTTTTAAAATCTTTGACTACCTTTTACGATGCTGTGACATTTACCGATATTTGTCCAAATGAAATATCATTTATGAAATACTATGCTACAAAGCTTCAAAGGACATTATTTGATTTAAAAGAAAGGGAAGAAGTGTCTTTAGATGGGACATTTGCGGATTTGGCTGTGAAAAGGTGTTTAGAAAGCAATGTTTACCCTCGGCTGGAATCAATGTACTCTAGTTTCTGGAATTCACCCCCCCCCCCCCCGAACTAGACTTATGTCACGCACGTAAAGTCCCTCTTTGTAAGCGTTGTGTTGACACAACCAACTGCTGAGTGAACTTGTGAGAGCAGAGTTTCATGCTGAGAGAGAATGGTTGATTACAGTGCAAGCTCACGAAAAGAAAGAAAATGTGACAGCAGGATAAAGCATTTTTCATTGTTTGACCCCTCACCTATTCCTGCTGTGACTTTCCATTTGCTCACTTGCTTGTCTTAGCCCAAGGAGTCAGTTCTAGAGCCCTCTGAAACACAGAAGAATTTGAAAGTTCTCCACGTAACAAAAATGCACTTTCTGAAACACACTGCTATTTTTATACTGAGGTATACACCAACTTAACAAGCAGCAGGTCAGCTCCTACACAGGATAGTAATCTTTCAAACTTATTTTACCATTATTCCCATGGAAAAATAGCTGGATTTATTTTTTTCTCATCGGTTATGTTTGGTACCGTCAAATCTTAGCATGTTGCAACTAAGTGCAAGCATCATTTTAGAAGAGACACTGTTCTCCAACGCTACCATTTCCATTGCACATGAGATGCAATATCACCACCAGTGAAACATGCCTGAAGTTTTTTCCTAGCCCAACCAAAGGCAGAGAAGTCATGGAACATGAGGCTTTATGTAAATCTGAAGAAGACTTTTCCTCCTTCTCTTCAAGCTCATCCAACATCTTTCCCTCATTAATGTGCAAGACGATTTAAAGTTTTAGAAAATATCTCTTCTTCCTTTCTCCCACTTTAAAAAAAAAAAAGAAATAAAAAAATCTAAAGAGTCCTGGAGAGTTCAATGAATTTAATCCACCAATTCAAACCTAGCTGTGAAAGGTAAACTTACGATGAATCCTGCTCGAGCATATGAATGCTGTGTGGTACAGAGCTTCACGAATGCCACTTCTACTGCAGAATTGGGCAACAACTTCAACTGGTGATACTCAAGCTTAAGGGAACATCTATTGAAGAACTGGAAACAGAACCCGGATGCCCTTGCAATCATGTTTTCCTTTCCTACAAAAGAGAAGTTCTCCGGAAAGAGGGCAAAAATATGTTCTCTAAAAGCAACCTTGGAATCTGGAGAGTCAGCATTGAGAGTTTAAAGCTGTTTCCTCGGTTCCCCTACTTCTCATGACAAGCTTACCAATAAATCTCTCCCCTTGTTCATCCTCAAGCACAGCAACCAGAAATTCCTCAGGTGAAAATAGGTATATCTTGACTACCATCTGTACAGAGAAGCCATTAGCCATAATAGTGTCAAACAGCTTTGCTATCTGTAGATCACTTCAGGAATCCGTACAAGATGCTACAGCCGTGCTCCCAGAGCCATTATCACAGGAGTTTCACCTTCTCTTGATTTCTCAGAAAAGGGACTCAGTTTAGAAATGACGATTTTAGATGAAACACGCTGGGTGGAGGTATCAATACATCAGAGGGTTGTGCTGCCTTGCAGAGGGACCTCGATGGGCCACAGAAATGGGCCGAGAGGAACCTCATCCACTTCCACAAAGGGAAGCGCAAAGTCCCCCGTGTGGGGAGGAACAACCTCTTTGTAGTCTTACTGCATTTATTGCTTTTTAAGGAAAAAAGGGCTTGGTCATCCAGTTAGACAACCAAATCTACACTGTGCATACCATACTTCAGAAATGTGAGGAACTCCCAGAGATTTTTTAATGTATAAAGCCATACTTTACATAGGATGAGCTAAGAATCTTCATTTTGTGAGCAGAATTTAAAACACTAACATGAGAGGAAGTTATGGCAATAATTAACAACTATTGGGAGTAAAATTCATTTAGAAATATAATAAACTGAGAATACTTAAACTGGCTTCATCCAGAGAAAGTTAAAGAATACCTTACAGAAACGTGGCACGAATTGCACTTACATTTAGTATATTTTACTATATACTAATAGTATACTATATACTAATAATATAAAATTGTAAATTATAACCTTTACTGTCTGCTCATTCCATCTCAGTAAAGAATTCATCTGTTCCACATTACTGTGCATCTCTTGACCACTCAATAGCATTTCTAATTATTATTTACAAGCTGAAAGAAAGAAAAGCAGGCCAAAAAATGAGATTCACAAGTGGCAGATATGATTTGAAATTCTTTCGGTTATTTGCATAACCATCCAATATGTTTTAATGACTGCAGTTATGAGATTATATAAATTCATGAAGAATATATATTTATAAACGCATATACTCCGGACTCTTACTCTTCCTCGGTTAGAACGTCAGGTGAACATTTCAGCTGGAATAAAATGAATTGTAAGCTAAAGATGAGCAATTCTGTCTCACCTGACTTGCTCATGTGAAGAGCCTCTAACAGACATTCTGGGGTGTGTGCATTAAATTAGAAACCACACCGCTGACTTTTTTTCAGATGTCCTTTAAATAAAAGGGAAGAAGAAAAGGTTAATTAAGTTCCTCCATGCAATTCTACTAAGAATATCCACGATTACTGTAGCATGAGGATATTTAATTCGGAAAAAAAAAAAAGGCAGAGCAGCATTGAAATACATAGCCAGTCAATCAGAATGACCGAACATCTGTGGCTGCTTTAATGTAATACAGAATGAGACTGTTATAGCAGGAAAAAAAAACCCTAAACCCCAAAATAAACAACCAAAGTTTCTGCACAGAAGCATGAAACAGAAAACTTCATAATCTAATACACATCTATGAGTTGGTAATATGTAATACTTTGTATTATCATCAAAATCCTGTATTTTGTAATACGAAGCGGCATTTGACAACGTGAGTCATGTATGCGTAAGTTGATATACACGCCTACCAGGGTTTTGTTACTTGGACCTCTAGCTTGAACAATTGTCCCAAAAAAGAAAAAACATCTCAAAATTGATTAAGAAAGGCATTATTTTTCAGAGATTTAACAGTGGCGTTTACAAGATGTGTATTTCACTTGCTGTTCTCTCGCAGGTATTCTGTGCTAATTCTGTCAGACTCGAAACTGCTGCAAATTTAAATACAGCCTTAAATTAAAAATAGTAGTCTACAGAGATTTACTGAAGATATATTTGCACAATGCAAACGCTGTCAACTTTTAAACTGTATCTTCATAAGAACAGAATGTGTTGATTTTCAACATCTAAAAATAATAACAAAAGAATGATTAGACTTCTGCATTAGGACACGGATGCAACTATATCAACTATTTTCTCATAGCCATTTTTCTTGTTTAATTCCTCAAAACTATTGAATATCCTCCAGATACAGTGTACTTCACTGAGAGAATAAATTGAAAGCGAACCAGAGAGCAGAGAAGGATGAAAGCAAGTATCAACAGTCTGCAAATAAAAGTTTTTCATATTTTATTCCAGATTTTATTAAATGCTTCAATTTAGTCTGGCCAAGACGTGGCACTTCACTGAAAAGAGTGAAACTAACTTAAAAGATTAATTACGGTAAAATTATCCTAATCTGTCATAAGCTCCGACACAGGAGTAAGAGGAAGTAATTTGCTTCAGTAAAAAGCAATGATGACCAAACCATGAAAATTAACACTTCACAGAGGTGGATATTAAATGAGAACTATTAGCTGCGTCAGCATATTGGAGACAACTATAAACTGCGAAGCCTTCTAAGACTGAGAAATACTATAGTTTATGATGATAAAGTCAATTTTATCATTCCGTAAACGCTCACTTCGTGAATTTAGCACTGTATTTCTTTCTCCTCAAAGGTAAATCGCATTACTGCTTTCGAGAATTTATACCACTTCTGTTTCCTTTATGCATTATTGCTTACTTTATCTCATGGAAACTTATTAATACACAGAAGGCAAAAAAAAATCACCAAGTATTACTTTATTTTATTACCTCCATTGAGTACACAGACCACAGTTATGATATATGGTCTTCAGAAATTATATTAGTCAAAAAGAGTTTTTTATCATTTTCAGTCAGTGGGCACTTAGAAGATGAGAGGCTTTTTGTAAAACAGAGAAATAAATATAAAATGATAAGTACAACTACGCAGTGAAGATAGTCTGGCTTTACATTCTTGTATTACAGAATAAATTCAACCCAAAGATTTTATAACCACTAGCATTCCTACTGAAAGGTTCTAATGCATCATTATGATCTAGCAGGTTGCTCGCTGTGTTTTACAGCCTTTCACACTACATTAACCTTTTGTACCTCAAGTATTTATGACCTCATAAGTAAGTATTTATCAAACTGAAAGCTCATATACAGCACTGTATTTTAGCTATCATTGTTTAGGAACATTTATAATTTCTTTTTGCCTGAATTTAAAACCACTTTAGTATACAGTCCATATTTTTAACGAGAACATTAATGCAAAGAAAAACTATTTTTCCATTATCCATGAAAATGAATAGAAACAAGGTTGTCAAAGACCTCAAATATGGTCTTTCATGCCAATGTGAAGAAAGCTTTCTCATAGAAACTTTATTCTAAAATAAAATAAGAATTTTTTAGAAACAGTAAATAAATTGGTTATGCTTTGTGTAATATTCCACAGAGTATCACAGCAAAATAATACATGGAAGTATTCCTGGTACAAAAATCACCGCAATTCTGAAGCCATAGATTCTCCAAGTAATTATCATGCCCCATATTTAACAAAAAAAAACCCCTCCAGAAAATATAGCCATTCCGGCAGCGTGTGCGCTGTTTTAAATGCCCCCATGCCATATGCGCAGCCACACCAGAGAAAAAAAATTGCAATTGATTAATGTACGGTACAAATATTGCACAAATATAGTGTTGCTTGCAAATATTTTTCCTGGCAAATCAGTATGAAATGTGAGGTGCTGAAACCTACCATGAGGAAGGTAAAATCGCAAGCTTACAAACACTCATAAAATATATAGCTAACAAACATCGCTGCATACGCTGAGGGTGTCTCCAAGAGAAACAATGCCTGTCTAAGCCTGTCATTCCTTTGCTCTCTACTGGGTCGCGTGGCAGGGTAAGGCATTGTCCTCCTATACACAGGCACCTGAGATGGCAGAGAAGAAAAAAGACAAAAAACAATGGGAAAAGGGGGTATCTCAACTCTGTTCCCATCTTCTGTTTACTTAACGTGGGGACAATGCTTCAAAGAACAAGAATTCAGTCTCAGCCCCGGAGAGATTTCCGCTTGCTGTTAATCATATTGAGATATGGATTACTATTGGCCTTGCCCGCTGCATTTATCACAAAAAAACCCCAAAACATAAATAGCTTTGTTACCGATGGAACAGATTAAGGAGCAGCTGAAGTGCTTGGCTCTCTGTAGTGCTCTCCTCCAACAAGACGCTGCCAGTCAACCCACATCCCAGTCACACTCTTTGTTCACATTGTGATCTCCTGCCACCCTTCTAGCAGCTTTCTCAAGACTATGCAGAGTAGGTTTTAAACTCAACAGCGCCCTAAGTCAAAGGCCAGTTTTCAGTCTCCGTCTCTCCTGACAACCACAGGTCCCTGTATTTTTAATGCTAAATAACACAGCAGAGCACCTTCATATTTAGCATGGTACAGGGAGTTGCAGACCATTGTCCCCTGACCACTGCCGTGATCCTGGCAGCAATCACATTCCTCATATCAACCCGTGCCCCAGCTTTGATTTCTCAATCCCATTCCTCTGTGGAAGAGAGCAGGAAGTATGCCAAACTAAAGCAGCAGATACTTCTTGCACACACAATGACCCTACGGCTCATCACATATCACAGGAAGGGGTGCAGGTGGACAATGAGATGTTAGCTCTATATGGTTTGCTCGGTATATATGAAAGTCAAAACAAGTAGAGCTTTGGCTCTTTTTTTTTATTGAAAAAAAAAAAAAACCCACCCTCATACATATTTCCTAAGTAACAGCGTATCTCACTAACATATTTCTTTTTATTCATACACCTGAAGCATAGCATTCACACACCTCCAGCTCAATCTGCGATCTCTTCAAAGCTCTGCGCTCCAAAAGCACACACCAGTTCGAAATGAAATTCAGCAACAGCATTCTGTTGTTACGGGGAAAAGACTATCTCTCAGTCTAGACACTCGGGCTCAGGACAGCCAGCTGCTGCAATCTATTTTGCTGCAGATTTGCCTCTGGCAGGTTATTTAAACTACTTGTACCCTAGTTATTCCTCTGCAAAGGTGGAAAAACCAATAATTGTAATTCAAGGAAATCTCACAAAATGGTCACAAGGATGAAATCTATCTTTTTATGAGACGCTTGGAGGGGATCATCGTCTAAACTCAACAAGAAAGAAATAATCACACCAGATTAAGGCAGTAGCACCACATTCAGAAATATCCCAATCTTATAGTCCGCTCCCAAATCTAAATACCTTTATCAATCGAGGTCACAAGCTTGTAAGCTCTCTATCTCAAATTGTTTTCTGCTACTCCATAAGAGTTGTAGGAAATGCAATTCTACTTCTTTTTTTTTATAAGGAATCATCACCTGGTAAAATGTCAGAAATTTTAGAGAAACTAAAGAAAGGCCGCCTTGCATTTAAAATCAGATTAGAGCAGGCAATAGATTGCCTGGTGCCCCGACAAGCTGCTAGTTATATAAACCCCTCAGTCCCTCAGCTGCACCAAAGCAGACAACACATTCTGGTCCTAAGGCAGTAACACAGCATGTCATACATCCTCCTTCAGTCACTGTGACATCTCTATGAGGAAAAAAAAAACACAGTAAGACTTCACAACATTGGTTACATCTCTGTGACAAGGTAATTCATCAGCACCAACAAGCTTGTACAGTGCAACACTGGACCCCCAATGTTATATTCCTGCAGCTTTAACATCAACCTCAGATATTTTGTGTATTACCCATTCAGCCCTTTACTATACAGGAGAGTGGACAGAGATAAGATTGAAGCAAACAAAGGAAAAAAATCCCAACCCTTCAGGCCCTCATAGCATACAAAGCTCTTTCTCTTAGCGATAAAATCAGCCTAAACATGCACTAGGATATTATTTTCACAAACCTTATGAAAAGGTAAGGGTCGAAGAGGTTAAGATACAAAGGTGTTTTAGGAAATGTAAGTCAAATTTATCACCTGGAGCACTATTCAATTTACTAAAGAGCCCACCTGTAAATAATGTAAATAATATTTGGCATGAAATAGCTACTCCTACTGAGAACTGCTGAGCCAATACCACCTTTGATTGCTTTGATCAGTAGGGCAAGGTGTTACCAAGCTTCCCCAAAGGATTAGGACGTTCAACTAAATCTCAGGGATTTCCTAGTTAATTCCCTTTTCTTCACCTGAAAAGTAACAATTCCTTGTGCAAGGTTTGTTGCAGGGGTAACAAATCTCAACAAACATCCCACCAGCCAGCCTCACTCCCCCCTATTCAGCGCCAGCCACAAGAACACACACCCGAGGGCACCCAGCTTTCCAGAAGAGAATGGAGAATACTTGTAGTACTCATTGAACCATAAATGGCAAAAGAGATTCAGGCCTCGTGTAAACTCAAATGATTACTCTGATGCCTGTGGAATGACTGTGCTATACCTTCAGTGTCCTTTTAATAATAAAGACTAAGCAGTATTCTTCAAGGAAGAAAACAGATACACAGATGGATGGATAGAAATACAAAGCTTGACTGTTCATGAATATGAGCCCTCCCCTTCCTTTCCACTAAAGGCAAAAGGCTTAAAAACATCGGAGACAGTAATTTCAATCAAAATAAAAAATACCAGGCTTCTAAATTATGCTAGCTAGCTGGTTCTAAGCTTAGCAGGTCTAAATGATCACTGTCTGAAATATTGCAAATCAGCTCAGCAAATCGATATTTCAATTAACTAGAAAGCTACTCAAGTTTGAGCCAATACATTACGAGCGTTTAAGCTAAGGAAACGGGAAACATTGGGACTAGATTCAGTTTGCTACCTAAAAAGACTGTCTGTAGAGACATTAAACAGCTGATGACAGTAGAAAACAATTTTATACAGCAGATGGCCAGGGCATAGGTGACAAACGGGCCACTATATTTTTCAGTCAGGAACATGACATATATAAGTACTTATTTTTACTGTGGACTAGATTTACTACACTTGCATAGTCAGGATGACTAATATCTATATCATCTGGCACACAGCGAGCACAGAAGCTTAACTTTGAAAAGCTTTAACCTGTGAAGCTTAACTTTGAAAAACACCAGACGCATCTTAAGTCCTCAAACTGCATCTGGGCAAAAAGTCCAGGCAGAAAAATCAGCTGCACTGCGCTTCAGGTGGACACACGGGAGTCTGAGATAGTAGATTTGCTGTCCTGAAAGTATGTATTTGAAAAAAAAAACAACCCACAAACCCAACTAAAAACAAAAACCGCATACCAGTGCTGAAAACAGAAGTTTCGCTTACTGTAATACTAATAAAAAGAGAAAATCCTTGGCTCTTTCCATTAAAAAGCGCAGAACAGAACCAGTGATTCAGACACTAGTACCTTTGATTGAACATGTTTTGCCTACATAGCACATCAGAATCTCTGGAAAATTGACTTGCTGTACATGCAAAAAGAAAAGCTACATGGGAAATAGCCACAAGTTTCTTTTGAGAGAGAACAGAGAGACAAAAGGAAAGGATCTACAACACTTTCAAGTCTGGAACAAAAGAAAAGAGGGAGCCTAGCTCAAAAATAAGAGGAAGAAAAATGTAAAATTTGAAATACTTGCTGGAGACAGGGAGAAGCCAATAGTAATATCTTATGCTGGTGTGAAAGTGTTTTTATTGCATGTGTGAGCCATTTCACAAGTCCCTGTGCTGCCGGTCTCAGGTAGCCACACGCTAACTTCAGCAACGTTACAGCCAGCGGAGACGGCAGTGTTTCAAAGCTTTATATTTACAAGGATACGCCGAGGATTACCTTCCAAACAAATTTATAAACAGCCCTAAGAGTACCTAAGAGTATTAGATATCTTGGTGCATACCAGTAGGTACGGACATTTCAGCACAACCTTGATGTCTTAATTAACGCATAAGTGCCTGCAAGACTTATCTCTGAGGTTAAAACTATATTTTGTTGCTAAAGTACTGTATAGCATCACCCACTTGCTCATGGGTGTCAATGTTCATGCACTACAATTGATTCAATGCCTACCTTACAGATGTGTTTACTCTTCCAACAATTAGCTTTTTTATATTTGTAATTCAGATCCCACTTAATTCTAATGTACTTTAAGCTCTTAAATTTAAGGGATTACTACAAAAAAAGTTTTACAATTGACTTAAAAATCCACCCTTTCATCTGATTTTAAATTCTCTTTTAGATCCTCTACTTCTTAATGTAGACCTTTTTTCCCCCCTCCCCCTTAAATACACTGTCAAAGCTAGAACACATTCTGTACTAAAAAGAGAAAGAAAGTGACTTTTATATATAAACAACAAAACTCTGTTATTTCTCCTGCTCTGCGTTAGGACAGTCGGACACCTTTCCCTTCCTTTTTTCCTTAAAGAAAAACTGGCAGAGCTCCTGTATGTGAACAAGGAAAACAAATATTCAGAGGTGAAACTCAGCATGAGTTTCATTAAATTTGCTAACATTGTACTTTAAAACTATGTAAGAAAAAACCCTATACTTTTAGCAACAGATCTTTTTACATCAGAAATGCAATGAGAATTATATTTTAATATGAATGTATTAAAAAATACATGACATGACATTATGAAAAGCAAGATTAGGCGTCCTAGCATTATTTTAATTTGAAAATACTAAATTTACATATTTTCCATTCACTTTTGGAAACATCTCTCACTTCACACGTTATGTGCTTATACCACACAAGATCTTTTATTAACAGAAGCTACCACACAGAAGCTTCATCTGCAAACACTAATTAGCAGAGACAGACTTAGGTCTTTCTGGGTAGCTGAAATAATCGCAGATCATGCCTGCAGAATGTTGCAGCGTTGGTATACATATTGTTTTCAAATAAAAAATTTAGATGCTATTCTGGAACAGATGGAACTTATGTGAATCCTTATTAAATTAAAGAGTTGACATCTTTTGATGCACTTTTCATAACAGCAACAAAAGACGACAGGTACAGAAAAGACTGGCTGATTGTAGTCATGCCTTCCTCTTCTCTTTTCATGGAATCAGAAGGAATTCTGCTGCTTCTTTTTTACTATTTTATAAATCAGACAATAAAAGTATTTTATTATGATATAAAGCAAAAAAAGCACAGCAAGAGAAATGCTCCATTCTTATTTTTCAAGGTGTTACAAAGCTGGGAAGCAGCACCAGTTTCATGATAGAATCTGCAATCAGTCAATATAAAAAGACTGAGATATCGACAACTGCAAACAACCTTTGAAGTCTTCTGTTCCATGGACAGAGATTTCTGTGTTCTTTGCCTACCGCTCATGGAGGTGTTATTACATCTCGTGGCAGAAGTTGATGAGAAGCTGCCACACAGATGCTTTTTAATCCCCTCTTTCTCACCAGCATTTTCACAGAACTGATTGCTGCGGCTACAAAGGACCTGAAGAGCACTACACATTCTCCTACGATGCGGAGATGCATTTGTAACGGGCATCTCAACATTTGTATATTGAGGTAAGACTCTTACTGTAGTTCAGAAGCAGCTCCCACAAAGGGAACGGAAGATCAATGGCACTGGCAAATGCTTCAACGAGTGAGATTTAAAGAGGTCTCCACTGGAGGAGCAAACGCAGAAAGCCCCTTTGAGCAAGAGCAGCAGATGGTTTGCGAAGTCTCTTCAGAAAGCCCTTGAGGAGATTTTCCAATTAAAAAAAAAAGGCAGCATGATCTCCTGATACTACAACACAACTGTGTGGGACATCATCTGAAAAAGCACCTCAAACTAGCAAGACACGGAAGTGTCAGAGAATTCATGTATGTTCTTCGCCTCAACTACACCTACCTGGAAGATTACGCATTGTCTCCACGCCACACTAAAATCAACGGTAGCTGGAGTTATGACTTCTGCCCTGGGGCAGAGGGGGCAAGGAATGAAAGTAGACTACAGGATAATCTTGGAATGAGCAAAAACTGGAAAGAAGTAGTAGAGACAAAGCAGGTATAGTGAAAAATAACATAAAAAAGAAAACCAGAGGAAGGTTGTACAAAAGGGAATGAAGTATTATAAAGATGAATAAGAAGAAAAAACAAGTGAAATGCACAAGAAGATTAAAATTAAAAGCAGTCAGGAAGGAAGAAAAAGGAGAGGCAGGTTTCACATTTACACAACTCGTTTTTAAAAAATTAGCAATTACTTTATATATGTATATAAAACCTTCTCAATATTTTAGGACTTACCCCCTATCCCTGCAGTGCCAAGAAAGTAACTACATGCTCATCTTTAATCACAGAAGTAAAAAGCGCAAAGCACATAGCAGCTACTTACATCTCAAAAAAACCCTCCAACAAGATCAAGTTATACTTCAATCAGCTGACACTACCTTTTTTGAAGTTAACAGCCATTCAGATACCAAAGAACTTCAAGTTTATACAGACCAACTAAGCAGGCTTTGCGGAACAAGGGCTTTGCTTTTGCTGTGGGAGAACTGCGTGAAATGCTTGGGTAAAGGCATTCAACGGCAAATGCATATTTTAATAAATGAATTATCAAATGTGTACATTATTTTAAACAGTATCTACAAGATGTAACTGTAAATTATAAACTGTCCTAACTGGGGACAAAATCTAAGACAGCAAGAGTAAATTTAGTTTTAAGAGTACCAGGGTTTTTAAAATGAAGATACTGATCAGTGCATGTATTATTATTCTCATTTGTTGATGTTATAAATATTTTAAAGCGTTTTGGTTTTAAGATAAATCGTAAAAGCACAGTAATAAGAATAATAAGAGTTTTCTTTAAGCAGCGAAAATTACACACCAAGAAGTCCAGATTCCCTAAGGCAGTTACTTTGTGTTCCTATTAATAGTTTTAAACATAAAGTACCTGCAGTTTACAGTACAGAAGTACATACGCTTTCATAACCAAAGTCCATCTCCTGTAGCCAAATGGCCTGAATGGACCTCCCAGCTGCATTCTTAGATTTCAGTAGAACCAGGACAGAACAAACACCATTATTCTGGTGTTCTTCAAGTTAGAGCAAGTATCTTGATATGTAGATTACCGTCTCTATTATACACCTTCTGCAAAGAAATTGCCATATAGATGTAGGATTAATTCAAGACAAAACCAAACCAGATTATTCTCTTACTTATACCTTCATTTGGAATTTCTAACTATTTATAGAAAATATTAATAAATCATTGGCCATTTAATGTCTAGAGCTGTGCAACTAAAAATGACCAGCCAAATCTTTCCGTGTGCCTGAGAAAGACCAAGTACAGCATGATATGCATGCTAAACTATTAGCTCTGCCTAATTTTGCCTGCTTTTGTCTGCTTTTCGTGCATTTCACCCTGTCACACCACTAACAGACCATAAAGCAGCTTCAAACTTGCAGATGGATTCAACTGCTTCCATCTAAGCCAAGACAGATCAATGTGCCTCACTCTTGTCTTTCTAATATTGATGGACAGGAAAGCTAAAATGTTTGAATCAAGTCACTCTTTCATACCGACCCTGGAAAGGGAACAGATTAAGCATACAGATTACTCATACGAGTAACACTTAAAGTAATTCCGTGGGATGTAGGTGGGTGTGGGGGAAAGCTAAGGAGATAGGTGTGTGAGAGAGAAATGGAAACTTGACAGTATAAACAGGATCTGAAAAACATATTTTCAGGGTCGGATTGCAAGATAAGCCATCCTTAATGGAGGCCCATGTGTAGTCAACACAGGAGAGGAAGTTTAGCTCTTGTGTAGCCCTGGGGAAAGACTGTCACATTAATAGGAACTAAGACGTAGGTTTTAAGGAAGAAGAGGTGAAGCTAATTTGAATGATCTTTGTAGTTTATATCTACAAACCTGTTTGCTTTCCATCTACCTGTGTTACATGACCATTCTGATCCGTCTAATGGAGAGACAGATTCTTGCAAGTAAGGACCTAATGATGTTGCCGGTTAACCAAGAAGTTAGAAAAGTTTTCTCTTTGTGCAGTACTACACAAAGTACTACAGCAATATACAAGTTTATATTGCAGTTATGAAGAGTTGGTGCAGGGAGGAATCTACAAGTTCTGATGAAGTTGCAAACCATTAGCTATTGTGCCAATTACAAGAGTGGAAAACATCATTAGTCTTACCTAACCTAGCAGAGTTACTCCTTTATTTAACGAAAATGAGAGCTAATTTTCACCAAAAAAAATTGCCCCCATAAGGATCAATTTTAATTACCACATTATAACGTGAAGCAAAGATGCAGAAGGTCAAACACAAAGTAAATTGTAATTAGCTATTTCATCATACCAAGATCCCCTTTGAAATTTATGCTCAGTGTATTCAGCAAAAGCACAACAAATGTTTTTCTGAATACATCAGAATCTAAAGCACAGCCAAAGCATTTGGAAGCCACAGTTACTTAGACTGCATAAAGAGAAGAAAAAGTCAATAATGAAACATGTAAAATAATTGGTGTGAGAAGCAAAGAGCCCAAGAGACAATGCAAAGTACAAGAAAACTCAAAAAACTCAATATTGTTAACTCTTTCAGGGCCAAGCAGGAAGGAAATCTAAAGTTGTTTAATTAGTCAATTAAAATTGGGAGATCAGAAATTAATCGGTAATGCTTTTTAGACAAAACTTTTCAAGTTGGAATAATACGACCACATCGCTGGTTGACAATGTGATTGGAAAAGACCTCTGCAATATTTTGTGCATTAAATTTGTCTTAGAGTTAGCTGGAATTACCTGCTCAAGTGATAGCTACTATGTAGTCTGCCCCACAAGGAACATTCAGAGGACTATTCAGTGGGGCTCAGCTAATTTATCTGAGCAAACATGACTAGAGATGACAGAACATAATCGCCCTCTTTATCCCTGGGTGGTTTCTTGGTGTTTTGGTCTTTTTTTTGGGGGGTGGGGTGGGGAGGTGTGTGCTTCAGCTTCACTCCTTCACCAATTTCAAGCACTCAAAAAACATGAGACGAAGCTAAAATCATAGCATCTCAAAAAAACCCCCCATAATAATAATTTTTGTGTCTTCTGTTTCAACATGACATTCGAAATCCCTTCTCACTGTGAGAATCAAAAGTAAAAAGAAGCCGCAGTGATATCTAAATCATAAAGATCAGTTACTGAAATTTCAGAAGAACACAAGACATGCCGATATGTATGCAGTGGCACTATTATCAAGCCACGACACAGTGTAACAGCTGCTCTCCTCATATCAGCCACCCACTCGCAGAACGACAAGCACCTTCGGGGAGCAAAGCCCAAGTTAACTCAGCAACACAGGAAAAAATGGTGGTTATCTTCAAACCAAGCAAACAAATAAGTATAAAGACAAGCACTTTATAAATGGCATCGTGGAAAATGGTTTAAGATTCTGTGTATCCTTTAGAAGAATTTAATTTAATACATGCACTGACACAGCCGATAAAGCGAATGCGTTCCGGCTATTCCTTAGCATAAGCAAAGAAATGCACATGGGGCAGAGTTGCAAAGTTTGCACGCAGGGCTCTCAACAAGGAAGCCTTTTAGAAGCAATAATGCCTATGATCACAAGTCATTACTGCCCCTCCCCAAGCTAGCGCAGCATTACGTTACCTATTTGGAATGTCAGCTCTGATCTGTTCAGTATAGAGCAGGAGCTGGACCGGGCTGTTTGCTTTGCAGCTCTGAGGCGCTTGGGGTCTTGAGTCAAGCTCCTTCAAATATTTCCTTCAAGCAGCAGATGGGACCAAATATAATAGGTAGTATAACTGAAACAGCATAGCGTGCGGATACAACAGCCAGCGCCAGCAGGGTGTGATGGAGATGATTGAATAGACACTGCTCTACCAATTGTCAAAATATTATCAACTATCTAACACAATAGCAGCAAACATCTATAGACAAAAGTACAGAACTAAAATAGAATAAAAACTAGGTCATTGGTAGCATTTGGGAATAAAAAAAAATCTATGGGGAAATCTGACTTGCAAGACAGTCACGTCATGGTGTAAAGTTCCCAGCCTCTTCACAGGGGGAGCCAACTCCTCCGAGTGCCACTATTCAGAAAAATGATTGACACGGTTATCCGCAGTGTGATCCTGCTCTGCATGCTTTCCAGACACAACTACACTCAGAGGCAAGCCAGTCATTTTTTATTCCCAAGCCACAAGAGGCAGCTCCAGGATCCAAGTTTCAGGTGCATTATGAAAAACCTGCTAGGCAAAAGCAGAACATTGAGAGAGAAGGCTAACGCCAGCTGAGCTCAGCAGCACTGAAAAGCATCCTACACTTGAAATGATGGACTTAAAGGAAGTTCACCTCAATGCCAACAAGCACAACCACAGTTTACACAATGCAGCACCAAATTACAGACAACTTTGTTTTAAACATCTCGACTTCAGTGACACACTGCTGCAAGAACAACCGATGGACACCTCTCAACCAAACCTGTAGGATACAGGCAACCGTTTAATATGGAATAGAATTTCTTGCAACTACTGATGAATCCAAATCCAGGAGACGGACAGGCCCAGAATAAAATACGAGGGAAGGAAGAGAAGAACCAAGTGTTAGGGAAAACAAACAAACAAAAAACAAAGAAAGGGGGAAAATAAAACCATTTATTTCAAGAACTTACATAAAGAACAGAGCAGGGAAAAGAGCTAATAAAAAATAGAAATGTGCTGCAGAGAACTGTAGTAACACAATCTACCCACCTGCAGGCTTAGACACTGCGCTAAAGCACTTCACTATAAATGTTTGCTGCTGTCAGTTTTCTCACACAAATTAAAAAGTGAGAAAAAAAGAGAAATCGGTAGCAAAAAAAAAACCCAAACCAAAAAAACAAAAAGCCCAAAGCCAAACAAACACATAACCCCTACCCTCTCCATCAACAAAGGTTGTATGTTTTTCTCTGAACTTCTCAAGTTCAACATGGTGAATAATTTCTCAACCCAGAGTATCACTAAGTCTTCCCAAACCCCTGGATGAAAAGCCAGTCTCCGCAACACGACTATAGAATGTACAAACCTGGACACAACACCAAAATAAGAAACCATCCAACTTGGGAACCATTAGATCTCAGCAGATGTACAAAATTCCAAGGTAAAGCAAGGCAACTTTAACAACAGACATCTAATATATCAATTACATTCACACAGAACGGTATGAAGGTCAGTCGATGCTACGGGAGGAATTCTGGTAGTAATCAAGCTGAAATTTAGTCTTAACAGAGAAGTCATGCAAAGAATACCTCACCATCTTCACTGATCACAGATAACCCCTCCCTTTGCACTACATGTCTTCTGCAGCACTCGAGCAGCACTGCATCCCAAATGTCATGCCGGGTATGGATTCAGAACCACCTCTGACAGAAAGCACTCTGCACCAACACTCCTCAAGTTAAGCTGCATTTTCCCTTGAGGTCTCCTCTTTCAAGCACACAACTTATTAAGACTTTTCAGCTTGTGAAAACCTGGTGGAGTCACAGTCCAAGACAGAAGGACTGCACAATGATCTCAAGTTTTCACTACTGTGAAAGTAGAATAAATTTTAGGGTAGAAAATATTTTATAAACACACACACATAAAACACAGAGCATTATTAGAAATACAGTTTTTACCATACGTGATATTTACTTAATTATTAGTATAATACACTCAGAATAGGAAACGGTAGAGAAACAACACCTATTTTGCTATTACCTGCTTTCCTACACATGCTCAGTTAATGCCCTTTGTATTTACATAATCGTCTCCCACTGACATAACAAAAGTTGTGCATGAAAAATGACAGACTAAAATTGAACTTTACTCCTGCAAGTACATATGAACAATAAGTTTGTGTATACATATGTACACTATTAAAAAGGTCATTTCATATTTCACAAAATGATCAAACATCTTAGTAAAAATACTTTAAAATCGGTTTAACCTAACATTCAAAACCACTCTGCAAAATCATCAGACTTGTTACTTTTACCGTAACTTTGTAACACACTTATCATCGATCCATCCTTCTTGAAAGAAGCAATTTACTATTTTTGTTAATGACTAAAAGGATGTTTGATGCTATGCAACGCCGAAAGTCTACCAGCACTTAAATAACCCAGGATGGGATGAGTATTGATTATGCATATACTCAGATAGACTACTTCCTTGATTAAAGTTAAACAAACATATTGATCCAAGAAGATGGGAACCGTATTATTCAGAAAAGACTCAAAGTAACTTCTAATGTTTTCTTATTTTATTACCTGCAGATGATTTTATACTATTTCAACTAAATCACCCTGTCTTTAAACATCTACATCCCTTTCATTCTGTACATTTTCTCCTGCTTCATAACATCAAAATACAAAATTAGCAATTCCTATGCATACAATCTAAGCATTTAGAAAAAATATCTTTAAGAAAAAAGACCCCAAACTCAAAAAATATTCCCACTTAACTTCCTCAAAAAATACCCTAAATTCAAAAGTAAGAACATCAAATTCTTTATAATCAGCACGGGAGCTTCTTCAAGAAGTTGTGCACGTTCCTCTCTAAGAAAGGCAACAGCAAGGCAAGGAAAGGATCTACAATAAACAGAGGAAATAACTATAGTATATTGCCCAAATACAAAAGGTTAGTGGAATTACAGTGTGGGAAGGGAATGGATATTCACTCCGAGTAAAACCAAAAGGGAGAAAGCTTACGACAGGTAAAATATAAGTTGAATATTAGGAAAGCAAAAAGGAAATAAGGAAAGCAGATAGCAAAGGATACAAAACCAAATAACAATAAAGCCTATTAGCATGTCAGAAGTGGGAAACTTTCAAGGGAATAATTGGATTTGCTAGAACTGGGACTGAATAGAGCCCCTGAAAAAGATAAGGGCACTGCAGACAATTCAAATTATTTCTTTGCACTGGCCTTGGAAAACGTTGGAAAAATGCATACCTGACTTTTCTGATAAAGAGACTAACGCTTCTTCAAACTGAAAAATCAAAAAGGGATGAGGAAACACAATAAATTGAAAGCAATAAACAATGAGGGATGAGGTCCTGTCCCACTTGCATCGACGAGCGTTTTTACTATTGATTTTAGTGCTGACAGTCTTTTACGTCAGAACTGAATGGCAAATAGACCAATAGCTTCAAAATATGAAAAGGCTGAGCTGGGCATCTCAGTGGATCGTTCAGTGTGCAGCAGTGGTCAAAAGAGCGAGATGGTAGAATATAAAAAGAATGAGAGGGGGAAAGAAGAAAAGGATTGTTAACACCCAGTCTCGTGGAGTACCTATCCACCTCAGGGTTCCAGCTCTAAATCAATGACAGTGACACACGTCAAGGCTTTGACAACAACAAAACATTATTATGGAAGAAAACTTAAAAAGCTGCAAAGAAGCAGGAATTCAGCTTAGCAAAGAAATGAATAAGAGGGGACACTGCAGAGCTGCAAAGAATACCGTGAGATAAAAGTAAATGGGATGCTCTTCAACTGTAACTTTCTCACACTACCAGAGAAAAGGGCCAATCAAGTTACCAAGCCAGAAATAAAAGAACTGAAACATTTTACTGGATAAACCACAAAATTGTGTAATTAATTCACAAGGACATCCCCGTGATAGTTGCAAGGACTTTTGTGCTTTTGTTATTACTATGACTTCTCTTTTTCATTCATACCCACATAAAGAAATTAGTGACGTGGCAATAACCATAAATCTTCAGACCAACTCATTTAAAGGAATATGCTTTCCCTTTCCTCTTGCCCTACTGCGTGAAACTTTCCAGGCTGGATATGTGCCAGGGGAGGAAGGAGAGGTAAGATGAGGTATGAAGCACGATTGTGGCAGGGATGAGGACAGCTAGTAGAGCTGTTTCAAGAGCATGCAATAAATGCAGTGTGTTCTGTGCTAGATCCTACACATATAACACAAATGGTTGGAATCCGCCAGCATTGGCCCTGGAAATATCGTGTCCCAATCTAGAATTAAGCTAGAAGCAGTAAGCTATCACTGTGTGAAATCTGTGACTTAAATCACAAGGTAGGACCATCCAAGGCGTTTCTTGCATAATTCGTGACACTTCAGAACTTCATATACAAATCAAACACAGGGAAAGTTTATAATTCCCGCTGCTGAGCACGGAACAACACACAACTTCTGTAATGGCTGCACAAATAAGCTCTCTAGAAAAGACAGTCTTACAGACACATTCTTCACGAAACTCAACCACACGGTTTCGCGAGTAACATCAATACAGTACCACTCCATGAAGGCTTCTATGATAAACTATTCATAAGTGTCAATAATACAGAGGTGATTTAAAATAACAAAGTAAGTCTAGTTGGAGTTTTTCTTTTCCTAAATGAATGCCAACGAACACTTACTTGCAATATTTTCCCATACTGGACTTAGTCAGACTTTATTATGATTCATGGGCTTGCTATTAATGATTTTGGTCTGCCTACTGCTGTAGAAAAGGAAACTACAGATTCTACAGAGCTCCCACACTTACTAAGAGACTCCAAAAGCAGACAAATTATATTATCAAATTTCAACAATACACTTTGACAACGGTGAGTAATCCTAACACAAATTAAGCACAAAACTATTAAGTGTAAAGTAATAATAAGCGTTATCAATAAATACACATGTAACTTGAAACATACTGCTTTAGAAATAGCTGAAACCTTGACTTACTGTGGCTGTGCCGGAGACAGTTTGTGCATTTGTGTCAGCTGCACTCTGTTCAGAGTGTGTCTGAGCAGGAGGGTACATGTTTAACGTGTGCTCTGGAACAGTGGTTTGGCCTGTATAGTCTGGAGCTGGATGAGGATGTGGGGCTGTGTATTCTGCAGGGATACCGTTCTGAGGTGGAGCAAACTGGGCTGAGGCATAAGGCTGTGCCATTGTGTCAGGAGGTGCTGTAGCTTCCTGATTACCCTGTAGAAATCAAAGGGAAATAAAGGAAGAAGAAAGGTGGCGTGAGATAAAGTAAGCGATGACCCTACAGACATAATGCAGAAAGTGATGATAATATTCCGCTAAGGCTGCTGGCCTGAAAGTGGCGAAACGTCTTTTTCTCGAGGAGAAAATTTCTTATCTGAATTAAATCCATTTCATTAACCCTACTAAATCTTACCATAATTAAACAAACAAATCTACTGTCCTCTAGGTAAGTGTAGACTATTCTTTAACTGGGAAAGGTCAGTGCAATCTACCTGAACTAATGCCTCAACTCAGACAACGAAGAGGGACAATGCTTACTCCAAAGGCTATTGAGAGCCACTGCCAATACAGAGCTGGGATAAGGTTAGCCCATGGTCTGGGATCCATCCTGACTCACCGGTGCAGAATACGATACATGCAGGACTTGGGGGTATACCGTTAACATAACAGTATACTGAAACTATAATTACATGAAAAAAGCCTTTGTTTTTCTAGTTCAGAAATACTTTGAGACACACCATATTGAGCAACTGTAAGCCACAATCAAAATATTAAACATTTGAATCTGAAAATCTTAACGAAAGAAAAAACATTCTGTGCTGCAAGCTGTCAAAATAAACAGATTTAAGAACTTCAAAGGGTTTAAATATGAAGACAACAGTATTTTATTTGCATATTATAACAAGCCTATAAAATTAAAACCAAGTGCACTCATGTCCTTATAGAGAGATCCATGTTTATGTTTGATATTATAGAGGATAATCAAGTATGTTAATTTATCAGTTAAAGAATTCTGACTAAATGCTCTGCTCACATGAAACAGTAATAATTCTAGGGGTGGAAATGTATAGAACAATCTTTCAGAACCTATGTAAAAGATGTCCAAAACATGATGCTACAGATGACACAGCATTACAGGCCATTAATACACAGACTCTCTCAAACTAATTTACAAGATAAAAATATACTTTGAAATATCTAGTAATGTAAAAATGGATATTTGACCAAAACTTTAATTAGTTTTAAAAATACTCTCTCATTCTCCCAACAAAACATGCACAAGTACCTGCACGGGACTACTGTACAGATTTTGCTTATTGGAACTCTTTGGTTCTTGATTTCCTAATTTCAAAACAGACTGGGGGAATAAAAGACATTCTTTTGCACTTTGTACTTAAGGTCATTTCCAGCCAATTTCAACTAATTCAGACATCAGCTCTCTGACCTGAACTGCTCCTGAACTGAAGAGCTTTAAAGAACTTGCAAAATCACAGCACCGTGGCACGTGGCAGGCTAAGAAGGGAAAAATAAACTTTCCTTTGTAAAAGACAGTGAGTCCTAAAAAATTAGAACTTTAAATTAGCAATCGAACCCTTCCTAATTTTAGTCCAATCTTTGCTACTATTTTAATGTATATGGCCTTGAGCAAGTAGTTTACGTTGCCTCATTCAACCACCTTTAAAATGAAAACAGTGACATTTACCTACTTCACGGGGGTAAGTCAGTAAGTTTCATTTACATATACCTACAATCTCTCCAAGGTTATTGCTGCACTGAAATTCGCCCTCTTCAAATTTCAGTGGAGGTTAAAAACTCCTGTAAATGTATACTTATACCCCCTTACATTAAAACAGCAAGGTCCCTTTCCTATTTCTTTTACTTAATATTTTCACTAATTAAAAAAAAATTGAGATTAAATTAAAACCAGAAATGATTGGATTACACCAGAGACATTTATTAAATGTTAAACAAGTATTTTTAAGACTTGTGGGGAAGGCAGGGGACCTTAAATTCATTTAATCAACTGTTTCAGGAGGGACTTCAGCAAGTGATAAGAATGAACAACAGCAAATCAACTTCTGCCATATAAGCACTTTCTCTGTGCTGGCTTTGAAATACAGTAGCTGGTTACTGCTGGTCCTTAAGCTATTCCTTCGTGTCAGATGCTAAACAGTATTAGAGGCAGCATCTGTTAAAAATGAACAATAACGGCAACAAAGGGACAAGGGCTAATGTCCAGGTGCATTTGATCTAAAGGCTTTTATACTAACTTGATTCCTAAACCAGATGTTGCCGAGACCCCCGCTGTTTCTTATTAACATTGACAGCAGTTCCGTGAGACCTTAATTAGTATTCAAAGCATCCACACTTAGTACTAATTACAGCTAATATTTAATTAAGAGGGTTGAATTTTGATATTATTTTTACCAGCAACTCCAAACGGATCAAAATTTTAGATCTACCCTCGAAAGGCAAACTGCACCGGTGATTCCAGCACCTTCACACTGCTGACACTCTACTACTTCCTTCATTATACTTCTTAAGCTGAGCTCTGGATCACTTATTTATAACCCCATTAATAAGTAAACAACGAAGGGTCAAGGGTTTGTTTGTCTGGTTTTGGTGGTTTTTTTTCTTAATATATATAGAACATATTCAGGGACTTGCAGCCTTGCCACCACGCTTAAGAGTAGAGAACTGGCACACAAGATTAATCGTCCAGGAACTGCGTGTTCATTAAACTGGGGGGGATGTAGGTGGGATTTTTGGGGCGGGGCGGGGAGGAAACACCAAAGGATTTATACTTGCACACTCTACTGTAGGCCCTAAGTGTCAAACAACAGCGACAATAAATCTGAGTTGTTCCTTTCTTAAAATTGGTGTCCACTGTAGCCTTTCGCAGCCTTTAAAATGAACGTGAATTTATGATTCACAATGAATTTAGCAGACAGGGTATTACAATGTAGTATAAAAACACGTATGTATAAACATATTCTTTACTACTTGCATGGGTATCAAGCTGATAGCTTATTGTCTAGAATATAAATTTATACAACGAACAACGCGTTGCCAACAAACACACGTCTGTATATAGACGTGGTTCATGGAAACCTTAGAACACAACAGATACATTTGAATAGATTTTAAAGAAAAATGATTTAATTACCTAAAATGTCCCTTTATTATGCCCTTTATTTATTTATTTAAAATACAGTGAATTAAAATGAATAAAGAAAATAATAGATCTAATGCATTAAGCTGAAAACATGAAATGGCCCTAAAAGCAACAGGAAATATTGATCCTAATTTAGCCTAAGAACTCAGGTATTAGAGTAATCTCAAACCTGTGGATGACAGTACACAGACATCGCTTAACACAACCTAGGCATGAGAGGCTAAACAGAAGTCCAGCCTTCAGACTCAGTTCCAAGTATCTTTAAGATTAAATGACCCCTCTATGCTCATTTTGTGCATAGTTTTTAATAAAGTAGTTGTTGGCAACAGAAGGAAGAACAAAGGATGGCAGACAGTCAGGCTCTGTTAAATGTTCTGGTCTGAGTTTTAATGAAAACCACATTTCAACTCAAAAATATGCTTTACGTGGCAGTGTATAAAATCAAATTTATTGCTTTCTGGTTAAATGTTGAGCTTTAAAGAACACAAAAATAAAGCATTCCAATGATGTAGGTAAGTGAAGTCGCTCCTATTCCACATATATTTCTCCATTTGAAGAAAAGCTTAGAATTTATAATGCTCACAGGATCTCAGATCTCAACTTGCCTTTTCAGCATCTTCTCCTCTGAAAGGATTTCGTAATTAAGAAACGCATGAAAAGTGTCAAAACATAATAAAGCAGGCTTGTTATGTTTGTACACAAAAGACAGAGCACGAAAAACATTACTTATGCAGTGTTCCTTTTTAAAAAACACATTTACAGCATAAAAATGTATTCAATGAAAAACTTTCTGCTTGCCTGCATTTTAAAGTCTAACTAACAGCTTATTGTTTGTTTTATTCTATTTTCTGTTTGGTGCATTTTGTTTCTCTGGCAAGAGATATTGCACGTTTAGAGGAAGCCTCTCATACTGTAGTTAAGTGAGCCAAACTGCATCGTATCCTTAGGGCACAGAAACAAAGCAGAAAAATGCAATATTACTCTATAAACCTGCTGGTTATAAGAACGGCTCAGTTAGATATACCGAGAGATACAAAATCACTGCTATCATTTGCTCTCCTTCAGACTTAAGCAACAAAACATGTATTAGAAGTTTTGCATGCAGGGCTGCAGCAGCTTGGAAGAAATGCCATGGCTCGACTAAAATCAAGAGTTTCAAGTGAAAATAAAAGTGAAAATACCTGCTGTACCATCCTGCTCCCTTTTTTCTCCATAAACTCAGCAGCTGCTAAGCTCTAGTCCCAGGCCATAGAGCATCTGCCCAAAGCAAGCATCAATTATGGATGAGGGCGTCTGAGCAATGTAACGTGCGTACGAGTGTGGGTGCTCGGGGTGTTGAAGGAGGGGGAGCTAAGGCGAGGCTTACTGACCTCCCTCTCACCATCTGACTGCTCCCAAAACCTAATCCAGATGGGACTCTTGCTGTTCGCGGGGCTTTGCCCCATCAATCACAGCAGGCCACTCCTCTGTCTCCTGCTACCAGTTATGGAGCGCACCACCGGGCAGATGATTAAGAAGAAAAAACACAGCTTGACTATATTAATAGCTGCTTAAAAAAAAAATGTGAAATGCTACTATGCACGATGCCAGAAGCAGAACATTTTTGTTTGAAGATTAAGACGGCTGTATTCAAATTTACAAACCTCCCTAAACTTCCAGGGCTTTGGCTTTTAGACAGCTATGATGTACAGGAACGTATGCATTTCTGTGCGATTAATTCGTCCTACACACGGTAGAGTTAATACCAATAAGATTTCTATTTTATGATTGCTGAACTCCACAAGTAAACCATCAATACTGAAGTAGCCTGTTTTACATTAAACCTACTTCATCTTTCCATACAAATGAAATATTGTTTTCTTTTTTTTGTTTCACCTCACAACATCCCTCTTGCTTAGCAGGGGAAATATTTCAGAAATGCTTCCAAGGTTCAGTTCTGCGAGGCATTTTAAGCAACTTAATGCTTCACTAGCAAAGGAACTTTCCTAGATGCACTGGAGGTAGTTTTAAAATCATTAAAATTCTAATTAAATCACATAATAAAGGAAAAAAAAAAGACCCCAACAACGAAGTAGATATGAACAGCTCCACAGAAAACATGTTTATTGCTACTCTGTCACAGACTGCCTACAGACACTGGAGTTCAGAAACAGAGCAGGCACGTAACATGGGAATTATTCTTACAAATCTTCAAACTCGGAGGGGTGGACAGAAGAGCAGATAAAAAGCCATCATTTCATTGTTAGACTTATATTCCAACTGCAATGTATTGGATTTCTTCAAAAAGGTAGTGTAATACTTCCATATTTCTTGCTGGCACTCCCCAATTAATGTTAATTAAAGCAGGCCCTTTTGAATAAGACATGTCCAACCACACTGGACCGATAACCGCAACTGACTGAGTTCTTGAGCTTTCTCTGTTGTAGCTTGATGTCTGACCAGGACACTTGACTCAGATCATTTGCTTCTGCAACCACACAAAATCAATTCTCCAGCCACGTCTCTTTTTTGGAAGGTTCAGCCAAGAGCCATATTCAGATTTCATTTAAAGAACTATCTTGCGCCAAAAGAAGGGTAGCGTCAAATGTAAGAAACATATTGCAAAATAATTAATTTTCAGAGATCTTAGGGGAAAAGGTAATAGCAAGTAATCAAAAAAGAATTTCTTTACTGTCTTAGCAAGAACATACTATTTCTTTACTCCCATTACAGAGAAACATTTCCTTTTGGCCCTTTTCACATACAATGTACCGTATTCCAGTAAAAGTTCGTGCTCTCGCTACTGCTTCGTGCACATCTGAACATGAAATATTCATTTTGTGTGAGTGCCTGACGTATGGAACAGAGCAATGAACCATCACACCACCATACAAAGTAGGGAGGTTATATAGGTTTAAAAAAAAGGCAGCAAATAACTTACCAAAAATTCTGTCCTGGTCTGAATTCCTAACTGCATTCAAGACCACATAATATTATGTATGTATAGATACAGTGGAAGAAAGAATTCCCTCGGACACCTTCATTCTTCCAATTGTCACTGCTGAAACTTTCTTCTGCTTTATGACACTGTGATTTATTACACCAGCTTTCTTTGTCCTACGTGACAATTCTTTCTCCTGCCATTTCCAATGCCCCAAATGGACAAGACTCTGTCACACTGATTTGTTTTGCTTCCACATTACCACCGACTCGTTTCCCACCTGTCCCTCACTTTCTCCAACTCTGACTCCTAAGTATTTTACACAGGTTTTTTCAACTGCAACTCAAACATCTATTCCATCAACAAATATTTTCCTTTCTTAAATACAAGGAAAGATTTTTACATCACATTTTGAAAACACAAGGCTCCAAAATTGCTTGAAGACCCATATAACACGAGAATCTGGAGCATTCAGCAGGTGTATCTACAATCCATTTTCACAATGAGAATTGATTCTTAGAACATTTCAAAAGAAAGGTATAAAAGGAGCTTGTCCTTTCCTACAAGTCAATATAGGAAAGTACACTTAATCTCACTTTACACCTTTACTGGAGCATACTAAAGAAGATGATGCAGCATTTTTGTACCTGAACAAAAGGGAAAAAAAGGAATATAATAAAAGGGAACAGGATTGGATTGTCAACATACAAGCTGCATAAACGCTGCCTGGAGTACTAGCCTTTAAGGAGACCAGCAGTCAACATTTCAACATTTAGAAGTCTTAACTGTCAGTCAGCTACGAGCACCATCCTTTGGGCATCATTACAAGGTCCAAAAACATTGAACATCTTCATAAAATACTTGGATGAAATGTCAAAACGTAAGTTCACACATGAGAGCAAATAGGAGAAGTCATTATAGGGGTTTTAGGACAATGGGCCGACAAGAAATCTGATCCAAGTCCTGCTCTTGGGACAGAATAACCCCATGCATCGGTACAGGCTGTGGACTGACTGCCAAGGGAGCAGCTTCACAGACAAGGATCTGTGAGAGTCCCAGTGAATACTGAGCACAAATGGGCAGTGTGCCTTCGAGGCAATAAAGGCTATCTGCATAGTGGCTGCGTTAACAAAACGACGGTCAGTGGGTTGAGGAAAGAGATCATTCCTCCCTGCACGGCACTTGTGAGACAGCTTCTGGAGCACTGTGTCCAGTTTGCGTATCTCCCAGGACAGGAGATACGTTTGTGAACCGGAGAGTTCAGAGGTGAGTTGCTAAGACAACTGGAGGGCTGGAGCACACGACACACCAAGAGAGGCTGAGGGACCTGGTTTAGCATAGCCTGCAGTGATGAGCGCTAACAGAGAACTTAATTGCATCTTCTCCAACTTAAAGGATGGTTACAGCAACAGAACCAGACCTTTCTTAGAGTTACAGGGTGAAAGAATGAGAAGCAACAGTCAAAAGTTGCAGAGAGCTAAATTCTAGTTGGCTACAAAGAATAAAATAATGACTATGACGGAAGCTAAGCGCAGGAACATGCTGCTCAGAGAGCTTGTGGCATCCTGGAGACTTTCAAAACTCAACTGGACAAGTCCCTGAGCAACCTGATCTGTGCAGATACACCCAATTTAAAAAGGATGGGATTAAATGGCCTCTAAAGTTCCCTTCCAACCTACATTTTTCTATGATTCCATACGGTTTCAACAGTAGCAGAAAAGCTTCAAAATGAATTTTATACTTTTATGCTATTTGATTATTTTCTCCATAAAGGATTTACAGACAGGGAAGAGACTGGCTAAAACTTCTAGTCTGCCTTCTCTCCCCAAGAAACAATATATCAATTCTTTGAGATGGATTTGGAACGCTTTCTTAGAAAAACATATTTATATTTGTTTAATCCACAGCCGGAGCAGTGTGGAAGCAGCAATCATAGCGCGTGCAAGACAAGAATAGTTTCGCAAACAATGCAAGTGAATTTTGTGAGCTATGGCATGTCTTAATTTCTGCCAAATGTCACCATTTGCATTATATGTCGAGGAACATTACCTTGGCAATCACATCTCTGTAGAAAGTTGCATTTTAGTTTGCCTTCTCCACCACCTCTAAAACAATAACAACTACTACAGGCGTGTAAAGCTTCGTAATTTTTGTCAGCAAATTTTCTACTGAAATGAAATTTTATTCTATACCATATATTAATTGATTAAAAATCACTGACACCTCCTAACACGAAATCGTAGTACAGCTAATATGTCCATTTCATTATTTTTCAGTATCTAATGAAGCGGTTGAAAAAAAGCATTATTTTTTTTTTACTGCAATACCGATTGAAAATACAAGATTTTTAAAGCTGTATCAGCTCCCAAATCAGTTCTCAAGCAATTATGACATGAGATGTCAAGCAGCAGACATTTATTTTGCTATATTAACATAAAAAATTTTGTCCTGAGAAACAATTTTTGTAGTGATATAAAGTCCTCAACTTGTAAGAATGAAGGCAACATAGACCAAGTGTTAAATTACAGACCTTTACAGGAAACTGTAAAAACATCAATCTATCCTTATAACCCGGCTGACACAGGTCTCAGAGTTGTCACACCTGATATTGTACATGAGAGGAAAGAAACAAGCAAACATTTCTGGCCTACAGGTCTGCAAAGCGAGGACTGTTCAGCCTTCTTTTATAATTACAGAAAAAAAATAATATTCATAGCTCAAGCAGCGGAAGCAGCAGAGATGTGTTGGCACCACTTTGAAGTTAGGATGTATGAGCACTTCTGAGAAGCCAGATACGCTAGCCCAGGCGACGAACTTAGCAGAAGTAACGAAGTAAAAAGTTTCTCAATGAGAGAAGACACAAAAAGGGAACACACAATCAATAGAATCAAGAGACGGCCACAAGTGTATAAAGGTATTGCACTCAAATCATTCATGGCATGGGTAGTGAATGAGAAGGACAACAAACAATGGAGATGCAACAGGTTAGGGACTGCTTAGTGAACATACCTGAAGCCTTGACATACTCAACAAAAGGTGTGGAGAAGTAGATCACTGTGATCATGGGCCAATATCTATGAAACCGTGCAAAATTATTCTGCTAGGAGAAGTCCCAGATGACTTAAAAAGCTAACATTACTCTTGTCTTTTATAAAGGTAAAGAGGATAATTTGGGGAACTACTGACTGCTCAGCCTCATCTCAGGCCTTGGAAAGACCATGAAGCACATCCTTTTGGAATCCAATTTCAAGCACATGAAACTTCGATAATTTGAAATGGTCAACATGGATTTTTCAGGAGAAAAATAGAGCTTGAAAAGCATGGTTGCTTGAAAAAAACAGAAATAACTGGCTACACGGACAAAAGAAAGCACTAGCTACAATTACCTTGACTTGAGCAAAGCTTTTACTGCCGTCTCCTATAGCATTCCCAGTTGAGAGCTGAGGGAGGAAGAAGGGCTGGACTGTCAGGTGGGCTGAAAACTGGCTACGATGTCAGACTAAGATCAATGGTTTCACGTCTGGCTCATAACCAGTAGTATGTTGGATAACTTAGGGTCAAAACAAAGCCCCACATTGTTCAGCAACTTGGAGAATGACAAAGATTACATCCTCAGCCAAATTGCAGATAACACTAAACTGTGGAGCCTTAATCCAGGGACACCTTGATAAACCTGATGATTGGGGAAGCAGAATCCTTACGTAGTTCAATACAGAAAACTGCAAAGTTCTTTGCCATTGGCATCACGGAATAAATGTCTGAGGGACAAAGTTCATTGCACATTCACTGGACCCCTTTCAGTTTTAGTCTGTATATAATAAAGATCTGAAACCACAGAAATGTAATTTCTATTACATATTAAGTGCTTTGTTACACGTCCTTAGAAGCAGGTTGTTCATGCACTATATATCTTCTAAACTGTAAACTACATTTTACTTCTACCTGCCTCCATAAAAACACTACCAACTCATCTGTGCATTGTTCATGGATATCCCATGTATAAAGTGCAACATGTATACGGAAATTGCATATATTCTGCATTTTACCTGTAACTTTTCAGCAGGCAGAATTTTTGGTTTTATACGTCTGACCTCAGTATTTTGAACAAATTTGGCAGAATATTTAAGAATCCAATATATCCACACAAGTCATATTTATCGGTTGCAAGAGACAAGAATTGTGATCTTCATGCCCATAAACTTTTGGTTAAAACTAATTCATGTCAACAGAGCTGAATACAGTTTTATAGGCAAGGAAATCACCGTTCTGCTGTTTCTCCTCTTTAAATTTTCAGAAAATAAAATGTAGAAATTAACTATTTTACCATTGCTTTCAGCCCATACCCATTTCCCACCTCTGTTTAGTTTTAAAATGTCCGTAATTTTGTTATTTATGATGGAACACAGATGATGTGAGCTGCAATGACAAACTAGTATAGTAATGCCATCTTGTTTAACATCACTTAAAGCAGCATTCATTTTTTGGCACCAAAATGAAATGATGGAACATGATCTCTGATGTTATTTACTTCTAAGACTAAAACGACTATCAAAATATCATTGGGCACAAGGAATAGACAGATTGGCTTCCTGCCTCAGCCACACTTCACTGTGCTTATTTATCACTGAAATCATTTGTGTACTTCAGTTAATGTTTATGTTAAGATGCTGTTACAGCATTAACAAGTAACTGTTTACTCCAACAATGTTTGTCGTTAGCAAACTAAGGCACAACACTGAAAAAAGGTAAAGCTCTTCTCACTGATGAGATAAAAATAGCAATAAGATTTGCTTATGCAATGCAAAATATATTTCTCAGCACGCTCAATTCACAACTGGCTGAAAATAAACAAACATCTATTAATAGAGCGCTAAAACAAATGTGCAGTTACGAAGAAAATGAACAAAATCCTGTAATGTTTTTTAAAGCGTCCGAATGACTTTCATGGATCATACTGATTGGCAAGTTCTACTTTGTTACATCTCTGAGAAGCTTCTGTTACCATGGAAGGAATGGCCAATTTGTCTTATATTTTAATTCCCTCATCTCTGGGACAGGGACTAAAACTGTTCTCACATCGGCAGAACTACGCTGCTTCTCCCTGCACATCTTCTCTAGAGAGTTGGGTTTTTTTTTCCTCTAGCCCTTCTTCATAACAGCCACAACGTCTAAATTCTATAATTAGTGAAAATAAGCATCTACATAGACTACTTTGGGAGAGAAGAGTTATATCTTGAAAAATGCTTTCAATGCATGCAAAATGAACTGGCTGTCTCGTATACCAGAACACTAGATTAAGTAAAATATTGAAAAATAGTGAAACAGTTCAGTATTTGCTGAGTGTGTGCCTAGCAAGATGGAGAATACAGCACGTGTGTCAGCATTCTAGCTACAAAAGAAATTCAGATTAGATACTGCTACACAGAAATGGATAGCTAGTAGGCATTCAATCGGAAAAGAAGTTTTTCTTTTAAATATTACAATCACATGGTATAGTACATCACTTGGGTCAAGTTAAATTAAGTTCAATTATATAATATCACTATACTGTAAAGAAAAAAAACCCAGAATATCTACCCATGTCAAGAGGGAATATACAAGACTTCATGAAGTCTTTCCCTTTTATTTAATATTCTGATATCTGTATAAGAACAATTTTGAGATGTATTATACTCACAAACTAATCTCTCCCATTATCTTTTTAATGAACACCTAGTACGCCTGAACTCACTCTACACTGGAATGTGTACTGTCAATTACTTATGCTCTTCTGAAGTCTGCCTGGGTAAAAGGAAAGACCTTTACTCGAACCAGCTATAGGTGTAATGAGTGTGTTGCTAATTTTCTTAAGAGTGAAGCAACATCATCTGCTTTTAACTAGTTCAGAGAACAAAATAAAAGGGAATAATAATTTATGAGCTCACTAATCCCTACTGATTTGTGTCAGACTTAGCAGGATCAGTTCCGTTAAGGACTGTGCTTCAGAAAAGGTGTAACGCAAGGCAGAAACTTCATAGGCTTTTCTTATCATGTGCTTTTTCTATATATGCTTGATGACTTATCTGAGCAACAACGAAAAATGCTCACTACATAATCCATCACGAATAAATCTGTCTTCAGCTGGCAAAGAGTAAATATAACAACAAAAATGTAGAAACAATAATTTTACTGTGGGTAAGTAACCAAACCTGTTAGTTGGCATGTACGCCAAGCGTGCACTTTGGAAGACTCAATCCACCTCAGAAGACATGGAAGACTGTATGAATGGAATTTAGGCTTCCAGGTAGGGATCTAATAGGTAGAAGTCTACGTCTAAAAATGTACTTAGTTTATTTTGCCAAACCTTTTAGTGATTTATCCTCTTTTTATATAGACCCTGATTTATTTCTCCCTATCTTTTAAAATTCTCAGGCTCCTGCAGTCACCTTCATCCTTTATGACTTCTTCAGCACCCTCTTCCTACACCTACCTACAAAAATCTGATTTTTCTTTTTAATATTTATTGCAACAATTGAGAGTACAGTAGATGTAAAATGTCATCTGAGTGATGTGGTAACACAGTAAATAGACCTAAGTGCAATGAAAAGCAACGGATGACCTTTCATACATACACCTTAGCTTTCATGCAAAATATTACTCAATTGTGAACTCTTCTGAGCATAAATTGCGTCTACAGGACCAGCACAATTTAGAGAATGTGTTTGCCTGCTCCCTTTTGCTCTAGATACCATTGTAGCCAATTGATCCACGGTTTGGAGGGTGAAAAGATATTTTGGAATTTTAAACAAGTACGGCACTTCACATTTGTTCGTCTTGATGAAGTGCTAAGTATATTAATCACCTTGCATAAATAACCACAAAGGGTTCACTGCTCGCCAACCGACTTCAAGCAGTAACAAGGAGGTTCAATGTTTAAAATAATATTATACAACTATTAATATTTCCACTCCCTACAGTTCTGAAGAATAGTAAAAAAAAAACCACCAAAGCAAACCAAACCACACCACCAAAACTCAGCAAAGCAGTGAGCGGATTTAAATTAACAGAAGCTGAGAAAGTAGATTCAAATCCTCCCATGGAGAGGTCTGCAAAGATTAATAACATCCATTAAGAAAGACAATGCGCATCAAATTCACTTTTAGTGTCATGCACACATACGCATCTATATAAGTTCATGGTATCAAACTAAGAACCAAATTCAGTGGGGAGTTACGAAGCACAGTAAATTGATCTGAAAATGTTTGCTAATAAGGATTATTTAAAAAAAATCAAATTTTTGTTTTAACTTCATTTTAGTAACACAGATTGAACACCACTTAAATAACCTGAACTCAACACCTCTCACACACGGCAAAAGCAAACAAATTATGATATAAAATATTTCCAATTAAACAGAGGATATGACATTAATTCAAACAATAGAAGCAGTACACATTGTAAAAGTCTCTACTGCTCTAGGCAGAAAAATGAGAGCGAGGTTGATACTGTGAACATAAATCCCACTTTCTATATGTCTTGGGCTTTAATAATTCAATAAGTTTTGCTTCCATTTCTTATACACATAACACAGACATTGGAAAACATAGCTCGCTACTAGAATTTGTGGGCTGACATTTGCATTCCGTGAATCCAAAAGGGCAACGTCATTGCACCATTTAACCTAAAACAATAAATTGGTAAACTACTACAAACCCTGAACTGACCCACACAGCCCAGCTAAATACTGGTTCTTATTGCCTCAGGCAAAAAATCCTTGTATATTTCTATCAAAAAAAGTTAAAAAAAAAGCAAATACTCTAAAACTAAAACCAGAGCATCAAACAGTCCATACTGAATCTGTGTGAAAGTAAGCTTCCCATTAAGCCATGCAACCATCTGGTGCAAACAACTCCGCATTAATACTGTAACTTGCTGGTCCTCATATTCTCTTATTTGGTCTCTTCTTCCAAGTAACAAGAAACAGGATGAAAGGAAATGGCTCCAGGTTGTGCTGGGGAAGTTTAGATTGAATATTGGGAATTATTACTTCACAGAAAGGGTTGTCAAGCACTGGAACAGACTACCCAGGGAGGTGGAATCACCATCCCTGGAGGGATTTAAAAGACACGTAGATGTGGTGCTTAGGGACATGGTTTAGTGGTGGAGTCGGCAATGTTGAGTGTACAGTTGGACTTGATGTTCTTAAAGGTCTTTTCCAACCTAAACAATTCTGTGATTCTGTGAATATTAACAAATAATTATCTTGAACTAACCTTTCTTTTTCATGTACGAAACATCTACTCGCCAAGAAACCTTATTGTGCAGGGTCATCTCTGACAAACAGAACTGTCTCTCCTATACAGAAATTGCAACATTTTCTCAGTGATTATGGAAGTAAAAGAGGAATTATAGATATTTTCAAGAAATTAACTGGATATAGACACTCTGAGCTTGGTCTCCAACAAGGAAGTCCTTTCCCCTGAACAACAATTCACTAGGATTATGAAGCTCAGTAGAATCCAAAGTTTTTACATTCTAATGCAATCCAAACTTACTGAACATCACTGTAATCGGCAGAGCACTGAAGGTATTTGGAAGTAACAGGGTACCTTGCACAGACTCTTTGCACAAGGCTGCATTTCATTTCTAAAAGATAACTGTCTTCCATGAAGACAGTCTGCTGAACTTATTTTTTTCTTTCACATATCAGTGCCTTTGCTTTGTAGAAACTGTTACAGCTTTTTAACTCTAAGCTATTGAATTCAGCAGGAACAGTTAAGTAGAAGCATAGTTACGATGCATTAAGTCTGACCTAGTTACTGAGATACAATGTTAGACTAAATTTGGGGATGTGTACTGTTTCTATGACTGCACTGCACTTTGCAGTCAGATGATCAGCAAGGAAATTGCCATGCCCAACACAGAATCATAGAATCACCAGGTTGGAAAAGACCTCTTGGATCATCAAGTCCAACCATTCCTGTCTGCCACTAAACCATGTCCCTGAGCACCTCGTCAACCTGTCTTTTAAACACCTCCAGGTACGGTGACTCCACCCCCTCCCTGGGCAGCCTCTGACCCAATGACCATTTCTGTGAAAAAATTTTTTTCTGATATCCAGCCTGAACCTCCCCTGGTGCAGCTTGAGGCCATTCTCCCTTGTCCTGTCCTCTGTCACTGGGGAGAAGAGCCCAGCTCCCTCCTCTCCACAACCTCCTTTCAGGCAGTTGTAGAGAGCAATAAGGTCTCCCCTCAGCCTCCTCTTCTCCAGGCTAAACAACCCCAGCTCTCTCAGCTGCTCCTCTTAAGACTTGTTCTCCAGCCCCTTCACCACGTGCAAGCTCAGAAGAAATTCTGGAGGTCTCTATGTGCATCTATACTATCAGCTGGTCTGGTTTTCTGGTTCAGTATAAGCAACCCAGTTCTCCACTAAATGAGATGAAGACTGGACACAACACATATTTTAGCTATCTCAACCAGAGCACTTTGAGCCTCCAGCTACACAGCTTCTGAGAGCATCATGGTCATTTCTGCAATGATCTGTCTAGGTACTCCTTCCATTTAACAGCAGACTTCTAGAAGAATGAGCAAGGTAAGGAACAGTGATTCAGGCAGATCCCGTCACCAGCATCAGGAGCACAGGCAATAACTATTGTTTTTGCAAGAAACACTCATTTACCAATTTATTTTCAAATGTGAGCTGAGACAACTGGTTTTGGAAAACTTCTACACTTGTGAACTCAGAGAAATAAACACCCTTGCTCGCCTAAAACCACACACTCACATGAGGAGAAAGACTGCAAAGGAATAAATACTTAACCCGAGAAATTAGTAGCGATTGCAAAACTGAAATCAGCCCAAAATCTCAACAGAAGGGATGGTAACATGTTAGGTTACACATGTGCACACATAAGACTGATTGTTATTTTACAGAGATTTAAACTATTTCTTCTCTTCTATTTAGAGTAAATAATACTTTGATCTAAACACCAAAAAGACTATCAGAGCATTCTATTCACTACACAGACAGAAGAGGAAATGGTAAGGAGAAAGTGGTAGCTAGACCGCTTCTATCCCTGAAGTTACAGAGAGGCGATAGTAGAACAGTTCAGAGGCGACAGACAATGCTTCCAAGATTTGCAGATCTGCACTACCAAATGAAATGGTAAGAAATTAGTTTTAAATTGTGTTTTACACAACATGTATTAGCTGTGAAAAATAAAAAAATATTAGGCTACAGAAGTTCAAAGCGTTTTAACTACACTCTACATGCTACGTATATAGTAAAAAAATATAATTGTGGTCCCTATATACAAGATTATGTTCTGATTTTTGAAGTGCCTTCCAAAACAGCTACCCTAGTGCAGCCAGCCTCCTTGTTTGTCCCGGTGCAAACAAATCCTCCTCACAGGAAGAAACTGAAAGAAAAAGATAATTGCCAGATTTCGTAATGGCCATGAAGACTGATATCTTAAGAAGCTTAGATAGTCTCACTACAACTTCTTGGTTCCCAACAAGAAACAATTGTGCCCTTACAGTTTCACACTGGAGTTGGCATTTCAGTAACAAAGAATTCTAAGTATAAGGAAAGTATCTATTTTTTAAAAAAAAAGTCCTGATCGATTTAATTTGCCTCTAAGAATCAAAGAAAGCTCTGCTTTTCCTACAGCAGCCACTACCTGGTATGATCACTTCAACAGGATAACTGAGATAAATGGAAGAGGGAAAGAGTAAGACAGACAGTGGGTGGCGGAGTGCGTATTGTCAAGTATATACAGATATTATAAGCACTAGCATTTGTGTGCGGAGTCACATCACCCACCATAAACCAGTTATTTAATAGGTTCCTTAAGAGTTAAGAGAGCTCTTCACCCCACCTCTACCTCATTAGCTTGTACTAATGCAGACGTACATGATGCAAATAAAGTTGTAAAGAGAAATCAACTCATCAATCACAATCACAAGGGGACACTGAGCTACACAAAAGCATTAGCATTTCAGCCCTGCTCAGGTCTCTCCTATCACCACTCTACTTTAATTAAATATCACCTCAAGTGCTTTATTACCATTAGAAATCTCAGTGTTGAAGGCTACCATTCTGGAATCGGAGTGCTGAAACTCATTAGAAATGAGAAAAAGAAAAACACTCATTAAAAATTGTGGGATTCCCCTAACAGAAATGATCTACACCTCGGAACAAAGATTTGCCTTTCTGTGGATTTAGAATAACATGTTAAATAGCTTTCATTAAGCCGAAACCTTTTACTTTGAACCACACGCCTGCCATTGTCTCTCATAAGTAAAGCTAGATTTAGCTGTCTCTACCAAGTTATTGTCAGAATTTAAAAGATTCTTGGCTTATGGTTAGCTGATAAGAGCTTTAATTCTTCTTTTTCCTAACATTCGATACACTAATTTCAGCTTTTTCAGACTTGGCACACTCAAGGGCTTTTTGCCTTACTTCCCCAGATATACATAAGCTAGTCATTACTATTTATGAAGGCGATGAAAGAAAACATTAAACAGTCAAAGAAATATAAATCTTAGAATCTAACACAGAGAGTGCAACAGCAGGATTAAAACCAAAACAAAATGAAAAAGAAAAAAAAAACCTGCAGCAAATACAAAGCCATTTGCAATTTAAAGCAATACCATATAGCTGAAAAACAGTTTTCTCTTCCACTTGACTGCCAAGTGACCTGACTCAGGATTTTACGGTTTTCCCGAACAAGCTGATGATATCAGTAACATCCGAAACTGAGCAGTGAAATCGCAGCATCGTGAGCAGAAGCAAGGAACAGACAGAACTTCTGATTAAAGCCATAACGTAACTGTTGTCATAATTTTTAGCCACGTCAAATTGGAAATCAAAATTGTTTTTCTAATCTGTACAGTTGTTACTTAAATTTACCTTTATAGAGAAGACCTGAATAAGGCCTACTGATTGCTGACATCCCACTCAGCTAATTAAAGCAAGGTTTCTCTTGTTCAATTTTGTGTATGAGACTTACTTGAAATGTCTGAGGTGATTTTCCAATGCAAATATTATCTCAAAGATTAACAATAAAAAAGACCTATAATTTTTTAAAGATAACATAGTCTTATTGGAATAATATCCAAAATATAATACTACTAATAATATACAAGCTAGTAAAAGATAAAATTAAGATTCGTCTAAATGTATGTTTTCTCTAAGTATCAGTTAAATGTTTAACACTAATGAAAATACTTTTAATTCCAAAGGAAACAGATGGCTTTAAATAGTTACTTATTTCAACATATGGAAACCAATCACTGAACTATGAAGAATGAAGCAGCACATTCCCAATCATTTTTAATTCATTTTTACTAACAAGAACGAAATATAAGAACAACACATAAATAAAATAACCCAGCTTCTAATATGACTGGTTTAGTTTAAATTGTAATGGAACATGGAAGGCTTTAAAAACATTTGTTTCAGCTACAATATTAGATTTTGTTCGCAGCATTCATTTAGATTTTGGTTTAAGAATGTAGAATTTCTATAACCAATAACAACTTGTGACGCATGTACATTCATCTACCACCCTAAAACCCCAAAGATTATAAATGCTTCTGCTAAAGCGCACTCTTGCCATGAACATGCATATAGAAGGTCCTGGAGCTTCCCGTGAAATAAAGCCGCTCTGGAAATGGGACACAAAAACGAGTGCACAGGATCAACTGACAAAAGATTTTGTCAGAAGACAGAAAAAGAATGCGCCGTGCAGGTAGACATTAAGGAGTGAAGGAGCTACGCTGGTCATTGCTGGGACTGACCAACATAGCAGAGATCGCTTTTCTCATCTGGCAAAGCAAACTCAAACCATATTGAACTGCCAATTAAGGAGCAATAAATACATAATTTTTGCTACTACTGTAGAAAACATCATGTCCAACAATTTAACTGTAGCTGATGCTTCTGAAAAGCATTAAGAGCACATATTGTTTAGCCTGGAGAAGAGGAGGCTGAGGGGAGACCTTATTACTCTCTACAACTACCTGAAAGGAGGTTGTGGAGAGGAGGGAGCTGGGCTCTTCTCCCAAGTGACAGAGGACAGGACAAGAGGGAATGGCCTGAAGCTCCGCCAGGGGAGGTTCAGGTTGGATATCAGAAAAAAATTCTTCACAGTAAGAGTCATTGGGCACTGGAACAGCTGCCCAGGGAGGTGGTCGAGTCGCCCTCCCTGGAGGTGTTTAAGGAACAGATGGATGAAGTGCTGAGGGACATGGTTTAAGGGAGTGTTAGGAATGGTTGGACTCGATGATCCAATGGGTCTTTTCCAACCTGGTGATTCTGTGATTCTGATCTTACCATTGCAGTTTTCTTCAGTCAAGGACGTAGAGGTTTGCCAGCTAAGCCTGTGTCAGTTTATTATTGACTTTAATATAATCAGTGGCTTAAGTGAATTAAACTAGTTCATTTTCCATCTCAAGCAGCTTCCAACTTTGTAAAGCTGCAGGAAAAGTTTGCCATTTTTTGCGTCGTTTCTTCTTATAAGCTTATATAACATTATACGTGAAAGGTGCCCCTGCATTATCCTCAGCTGGTGGGCAGAATTGTACTTTCTTTAGAATATTTTTTTGGGCTCCATTTGTTAAAAGGAAAAAAAAACTACTTAGGCGTTTCATGATTTCTGTGCAGAACATTCACCATGTGGGAGCGGCTCATTTGCATCGTGGCATGTGGGTAGGATTTGGACAAGCACACTGAAGGATATGACAATCAAAACCAGATATGTGGGAAATCTCTTTTAAATGTAAAAAGGCCTCGCCCAGGTTCCACTAACTTAGGTAAACACTATTTCCAAGGGAGAAATGAATGCATAAACTACTCATGAGGTAAAAATCAGCTTCAAGCACTACAATTTCTGTTACAAACCAGACTACGCCCAAGAATAATTTCTTGTTCTGTCCTAGGCGTAGCACAGCAAAAATCAATGAAAAATGGAATTTTGATCAATGTTAAAAATTTGCATGTGATTTTTTTTCCAGCTAATGACATGCAGAACAAGTTATAGCTGATTTCTGTCACTGACATTCTGTCAATTTAATAATAGATCTCTCTTTTGATGTAACTTGACTGCCATTAGCATTCCAAATATAGTGAACGGTTTTGTTACTATCTCTACAGAAAAGAGAACTGCAGTAAAAATGTAAAACAGAAGACAATCCATTGCCCACTGGAAATGTGTAAAAATGGTTCCTAACTGGACTGGGAGAAAGTCAATTCCTGTTTTAAACCAATTTGAGATTAACAGCCTGAAAAAACTGCTCTGCAGAAGCCAACATGAAGCGTAATTTTTTTTCAAGCAACAGACACTTTGAAACACTACATGAAAATCCTGTCTTCCTTTAAAACTGAATTGACCATAGTGACTAATGACTTGGCTGGAAAATTAGACACTGTTACCACTTTTGAGAAAAAAAAAACAAAACAAAAAAACCCCAAACAATGGTCAAGGAGGCTCCCAGGCCTCTCGTTGCATGATGTAATTATCACCAAACTACACCAACTCTAGGCAGACTCTTCCAGTTTCCATAATCTCAGTCTGGTCCAACCTTCTTTCACATATTTTATGAAGAACTGCCTTCTCCTGGATAGCACCACATAAGTGCAGGACACTCAATTTATGTCAAAAGCCAATTTGCTAAGCACTTCCCACTGCACCTATGAGTACAACGGGATCCAACAAAGCAGCGACGAAGCTCTCATAGACACTTTTGCTCCACTTTCTCTGTATAGTCTACTAGATGTCAGTAAAATTTGCACAAACAACTTGGGGTTACCTGCCGAGGAAGCAAAACCTCTGAAAGTTCCCTGATCAGTATCTTTGGATCTTTCTATCCTCAATTTAGCCAGCCATACCACACAATCTAAAAATGCTACTACTATTTACTCCCAACCATTCCTTTTAATTAACAACAGGGTCTCATGTACATCTTGTATTTTCTCTGTTAGTCTAACTCGGACAATACAGGCTTGCACAACACTAACAGGAGAATATGAACAAGGGAATTTATTTCTCTCTCTTTTCTTTTGCACTTTAAACAGATAAATGGATTTATCCTTGAAGAAGGATTAATTCTACTTGTGCACCTTATGCACTGACCACCTCAGAAGACAGTTCAAACTCAGACACAGACCCTGCAAGGATCCCAGCTCACGGCTGTTTAAAAGAAGCATTGTATTAGTATAACAAAAAGCATCTCAGCTTGGATGTAAGAAATGCTTCACAGTAAGAATACCTTCTGTGCCAAGGAGCACATGCTAAGCAATCCTCCTCACCCACCTGCTCTTATTGTGGAGCGAACGCTGACCGCATAACTTCAGATGAAATCATTATCTCGGTTCACTTCAAGGAATATAAAGGTAGCATAACTTACAAAAGAGCTCCTTTCCTGTGAACAAGCACCCCAGCTTTCAAACAATCCTGTACAACGTTTACTGTCATTTTTTGTACTTCAGACTTAGCTGCAAATCCTATGCCATCCTAAACTAGAAAAATGTTTCCTTCTCCTAATTATTATATGCCAAAGTAATATTTGCATTGACAACAATGCATTCACAAACAATGGCGATAAAGTAAACTATAACGTAAGCGTGCATGTTTTATGTTACTAACCAGTTCATTGCAATCTGCTAACTTTTGTCTGTATTTGGTATGTCATTATTCCACAAAAGGCTAACCACTGCCTTTGAAATTTTAAATAAATGGACATAAAGTTATTGCTGTTTAAAGTTACCACATTCTAAAAATAACACATAATGGAAAAAGCAGGGGAATGAAATATGCCAGATCTTACAAATTGCTGTGACAATCAGAAGGTCATCTCAATTATACATCTGTTGTAGTTCAGTCATGCTGCATCCTGCAGTAATGTTGGGAACATCAGTGTTGGAACTGGAGAAGTGACCAGCTTATTCTATTCCTTATTGTTAACACCTCATAAAAACATTGCCAGCCAAGGAAAAAGATTAATAAAACAAACAAAACCCCACAAAACAACAACAAAACCCACAAACAAACCTCATCTTTCTACAGGGAATAAAAACCCTCAAAGGTATGATCAGACATCAGGCGCTGAAGGCCTTTTAGGTCCTTTTGTTCTCTGCTATGAAATGCTAACATCAGCGCGAGAGCAGTCCAACCACGGGATCCTTCGAGTGCCAGAACACTCCCTCACAAGCTTCTGTGAAAAAATGCAAGATTCCTTCAAACTTCAACAGCAACTTAATCTAAGACTTTGCCTTGATGCAGATGAAGAACACTCACAGCTTTCTTTCTGCCAGCTCTGCTCTGCACTTCAGCCAATCTACATGTTTGCAGGGTGAGCCTGAGCTGATGCTCCTGATCATTTCATTTTATTTCATGGCCATTAACATTCAGGTTTAGTGGAGAATCCATGTAATTGTTTGGTCAAAGAGTGGATTCCAATTTACCATTAAGTCAGTGGCATTGAGAAATATTACTGCCCGGTCCATACAAGAGAAAATTAATACTGAACAGATGCTCACTTCACAAACTCAAGAGACGCATAAATATAGCGTCAGATCATTTATCTGAAGAAACATCAACGGCAAACAAAAGACATGTAAAAGCAAAAGGTACCTCTGTGGCTTTTAATCTTAAAATAGTTTTGGGTAGAATAAAATACGAGTGTGTAAGAGGCACTGCCTTCACCTGTTGCAGTTGCTCTCAAAGGCAGGAGCCTGAATTTCGTAACAGATTTAACAACAGGACTGCTGGGTACCACTAAAAATCAAACCTACCTGCCTTTTTATGCAAATGCAACATTAAAGTCTCCTTCCTCAAAGACACTCCCTACCCGCTAATATACCCTGGACGCGGTGCTTCAGCTCGGCTGCAAAACTGCTTTCATGTAGTACATACAGCAGGAAAGCAGGATGTCAAGAAAGAGATAATTGTGAAACATCTAAGATAAAAGTTTAACCTATTTGCTTATTATAAATCCTTGAACGGGAATTTGGATAATCTTTCGATCCATTGACTTGAAGTTTTGCCTTTAAAATATCTGCTCTAAGAGCACGCCCCATAACTGTGACTCGGTTGGCACTTTACATACATCCTCACAAGACCCACAGGTACACTGTGAGAAACACAGCAATGCTGCAGCCCTGTTGTTCCCAGCTTCATTACTACTGGGACTATTGGTAATTTTTGACACAGGTCTACATTATACAATACAGAAAGTAACAGTGAGTTTTCCTCAGAAAGCAAAGGAGGAGTCAGTTAGTGGTGCAAACTAATCTGGAGCTAAATGCAAATTAAGTGAAGATAAAAAAAAAACCCAAACACATTACAAATAACAGTCAGGAAGACACGGATGATTCCCAAGAGCTAAACACGTAACATATCTGAGAGAAAAAAATACAGTTTTCACAAACTGATTCACACAGCTCCGGATAAAATAGGAAGCACCAACATGGTGAGCAGGGGTTCCTCGGGAGCTTCTCTTCCCAGAATAGGTAAGTCTGTAGTACTGACTAAATTCTCTCAAGAGAAGATCCTCCTGCTCTGCTACGGAGAGGATGCGAGGGAAAGAACCAAAGATAACCACAGATAAGCAGAAAATTCTGATATTTGGGTCAGTGCCTCTCTACAAACTACACTCCCAAACCTGATACCACTATCTAGTGGGGTAAAAAAATAAATCATTAATTCTCAAACCAAGGATATAATCAATACAGCGAGATTATGACATAGCACATTCTATGAGTTCTGGTCAACTCAGTCGCTTTTAATTTAAATACAAACTTAACCCCCAAACCCATTTTTTAAAAAAAAATTTGGAAGTATCACATAGATCATCACCTTTCATTTTTAGACGATGAAAACCACACAGAGAAGATGTAACAAACCACACAGAAATGATATAACAAAGCAAATTTAGAGGGTGGGGATGTGTCATTGTTGATCTCTCTTTATCAATAGCATGTGCTGTTCATAAAAACTGTCAGGCAGGAACAAGAGTAACTGAGAAAAATCTCTACTCATACTTCCATTTTCTTAGAAAAATACAACTACTTCTACAATCCCAACAGAGCAATTCCAATTTAAACTTATTTCTTAATAAATTATTTTTTGCAACGTCTAGATATTTTGTGTACTTTTTCTAAATTCTTTTTGCTAATGTTGAAGTTTTAAGGATGATCTGTTTCAATGTATCAGAGCAAATCATTTCAATCCTGTCAACTCCATCAAAAAAATTAAAAAACCACAACAAACCAGAGAATGGCTCAAACACGGGGACGTTTTAAAACTTTTAAAATAATCAGCTTCTGATTAAAGCTGATTAGGATGACAAATATTAATATTTAATTTTATGCATGTGTTTCCAGTAATATTTTCTTTCACTATCATTCAGTCACTTCATGAGAACCCCCTTTTTTTGTAACCGATTCTGGCCATCTGCCACACACAGCGCAGGTTTATACATGCACGGAAAGATCCTCAGCTGGTCTGGATTCTCAAAAACGTTCCCTGCAATTTGGTTTGGAAAACTCAATATTTGGATGTCGCCAGAATACAGCTTTGATATTTTTAATATGGGAAAATAATACTAAATTCTTAAGAGCTAAAAAACCAAACAACATATAAGCAATTAGTACACAAAGGTAAAAGGGAAAAAAGACAGCAACAAAAAAATCCATAGCGTTTCATCCCTTTTTTCCGAGCTCTCTTGTGGTCTGGCGCTTTGAACACCTGCTGAGGCTGAACCGTATAACTCCTCCTAAAAAATGATCAACAACTGAAGTCCAGATTCATTTTCAATTCTGATCTCTTAGCGTTATAAGAACTGTTTAAAAAAGAAAGGTCGTCCTTCTGGTCCTGCTCTGCCTAATCCACATCCACAAAAAAAGGTATGGGTTGGTCTCAAGCAGAGGCCAAAAGAATTCAAACAAGCCCCGGTGCACTTCACTCGCGTGTAACCGCTGCCATCTTAATAAGGTGAGAGCAGCTTTGAAATCCCCGGCAGATTCAGAAGCTGCAGCCCAGTCCCTGCCATATGGAGACAGCTGGAATCTGTCAAGTTCACTTAGTGAATTTTATCTTTGGGGAGTCAGTCAGGCAAGATAGATCCGAATAAACAGGATGCTGTTGAGATCTGGAGGCTAATGCTGGTACAGGCTGGACTACTGAACCAAAAAAATCAAGTTTTAAATAAACATGTGCTTGACTAGAAAAATTAACAATAATTAAAGAGGTACAGGCAGAAAAACAACTACATGAGAGTTTTACTGGGCTCTGATAAAACGCTGTTCTCTCTGATTTCGGTTTCCATTTCTTTCCACTATTCCTGTACAGTAAAACAACACTGAATGCTTAACGTCAGCTTTAAGTATTGATAATTTCAAGTACCCCATTGAAATGATGCGCAAAGCTATACAACCTTTTTCATGGCTGTTCAGGAAGCACAACATTAAGAGTATGCCATGCCATGTCCATACAATCTACGTGCAAGCCCAAGCTGCTGCTTCAACAGAAGGAGACAAAAATCTGGGGGCTCCAAACTTACCAAATTCTGTTCTGATGGATGGGGAGAAGATAGACTTTGTTGTGTTCTGGGTAAAAGCCAGAATGTTAAATGTAATCCTCTGCACATGCTTTTACTGATATTCAGCATAAAAAATAAGCCTTATCCATTTTTATTAGTCGGTCTGAGCCAGAGCCATTTTTTTTTGATGTCACCTAGCTTATAAAATGCAGCACTATAAGCAAGGGAGGTTTTAAAATGCTTCATAGGCTTTATCCATTATATTAATGGGTTTCAAATTGCAATCTGTGGAGCAGTTTCTGGTGCTGATCCACAGGCAGCTGGCGAGTCACCTGGACCTGGCTCCTCTCCTTATTTTCCTCTGCTTATTCACTATAAAAGACAGAGCTGAAAACAGGCAAACAAAGAAAGACGTAGTACCATTTTTAATGGCATTTTTACCCTGCTCGCCACATGACTATCCTGAGAGTAAAGGACTAGACGATTATGGGAGGCAAACACAGTTTGCTAACACCGTGTGCAGTGGATCACACCAGGCAGGAGAGGGAGAAGGTGGAGCACGAGCGAAATACCTGGTTTTACAAAAGGATTAATTTGATTAAGGTGAATGGGTAAAATAGCTCATTTTTCAGCATTCCCCTCCTTCAGGCATCAAGCCAAATTTTACCTTATGACCCAACAAGATGAACTTGCACTGCTATTTTCCAGAATTATTTACAGTCTAAACCCCTTCTTTTAAGAATGTTTTGATAAATACTCTCTAGAAATGACACCTTGCACTGGAAAGAATGCATCTTTCAATGCTTTAAGTCACTCCTACAGATTCATCCAGGGAATTCAAGTCACTTCTATACATAAACTAAACAAAAAAAAGCTACGCTGACTTGGATCACCAGAGTAGGGAATGCTTAGGGGAACCTAACCAGCAAATCATAATAATTAAGGTATCTATATTGACCTACTAATTAAAAAAAAAAATGTTTTGATATTACTTCCCTTTCATTTAAGCCGATTCTCATTTTCAGATAGGTGTTTTCTATGTATTTCAGTGGGTTTTCCCCAGCTAAATAGCTTTATCTCGACTGAGAAGCATAAGCTGCCATAACAGATTTTGGAGGTTGTGGAGTTAATACCGTAAGTCAACACTAACAGTACACTATTGCTTAATAGTAAACAGATTCAACAGCTGAAATCATTTAAGCTATCAGTAATAGCTATTATTAGAACACAGAGAAATATTTGTGAGTGTGTGCCCAAACAAATCATAAACAGTGCACAGCAGGAGATAAGTTCATTCAGAACATGTAATTTACTGGTTTCAGTTCCACAAAAGGAGATTGTGATATGGTCAAATCTGTGCTCCACCAAAATCTTCTACCCATGAGGGACAGGTCAGCATTTCTACTCAAGAAAAGCCTGACTGATAAAGCCACCAGGGAAGCAAGAATATTGATACAAAACACTCATTACTCATTCTTTGGTTTTGAGATCCACCAGTGCTCCATCATAATAATGCGGACAGCTTAGTTTAAACTTAACAGCAGGAAAATCTGCAAGTACCTGTAGTTTGTCCTTTAGAGTTAGTAGTTTGCCTAAAGTGGCACCGCAGCAGCCCAAAATAAGCCTAGGACCTAAATACTTACTATGTCCAAAAATATGGTGATTAAAAATCCTTCTGTTTCTCAATGAAGAAACCAATTTTTTTTTTCACCAATTTTTCAAGTAAATTATATACGCCTAGTGCAGACATCAGAAACAAAAGACTTGTCTATTACAAAAACTCTCATCCAAATACCTTTAGATCATAACATTTATTGTAATAGACTACTTATTTTCTTTCAGTAATAACCTTTAAATCGCTTAAAAATATATTCTAAGAGGTTTTTCACCCACTCATGGGAAAAAACATCGTAAGACTGATTGAAGCATCTTAAGCAGAACACTCTTCCTGTAGATGTATTACACACAAACTATTGCTGACAAAACAGATACCTTCACATGTGTTCAACTACAGTGAAACATATTTGCTGACCTCCTTGTTCAACTGCCATCAAACATACCTGACATTCAAGTAGTTCCGGTGGGAACACAGAATCAGTTAATCACCATTCACAATCAAGACTTTGATGACATTTTTCATTCATAAATACTAAATAAGAACTTATTCTTCACAAAAAAAAAAAAGCTAGGACTTTCCTATTCTGCCACAGTTGCAGTGTAATTCCTTACCATCTCCATGTTTCCATGTATCCTCTGTAAAGAAATAAGTATATTTGGACTTCTTGTCAATGAGCATCTGATTTTAATATACTTGATTTTGTAAGTGTCAACCTGCTTGAGGGCAGGGAGGCTCTACAAAGGGACCTGAACAGGTTGGATGGATGGGCTGAGTTCAACAGGATGACATTTAACACGGCCAAGTGCAGAGTCCTGCACTTGGGACACAAAAGCCCCGTGTAGTGCTACAGGCTTGGGGAAGAGCGGCTGGAAAGCTGCCTGGGAGAGAAGGACCTGGGAGTGTTGGTTGACAGCCAAGTGATTATGAGCCAGCAGTGGCCCAGGTGCCCAAGAACGCCAATGACATCTTGGCTTGGATCAGAAACGTGTGTGGCCAGCAGGGCCAGGGAGGTGATTCTGCCCTTGGACTCAGCATTGGTAAGGCCACACCTCGAATCCTGTGCTCAGTTCTGGGCCCCTCACCACAAGAAGGATGTTGAGGCTCCAGAGTGTGTCCAGAGAAGAGCAACGAAGCTGGTGAAGGGGCTGGAGAACAAGTCTTACAGGGAGCGGCTGAGAGAGCTGAGGTTGTTCAGCCGGGAGAAGAGGAGGCTGAGGGGAGACCTTATTGCTCCCTACAACTACCTCAAAGGAGGGTGTAGAAAGGTGGGTGTTGGTCTCTTCACTCCAGTGATAGGTGACAGGATGAGAGGGAATGGCCTCAAGCTGCGCCAGTGGAGATTCAGACTGGACATTAGGAAAAAAAAAAAATCCACACTGAAAGGCTTATCAAACACCAGCAGAGGCTGCCCAGGGAGGTTGAGTCACCATCACTGGAGATGTTTAAAAGACAGGTAGATGAAGTGCTTAGGGATATGATTTAGCAGTGGACAGGTATGGTTGGACTTGATGATCTCAAAGGTCTTTTCCAATCTAGGGATTCTGTGATCTGGGGTTCTCAAGATATTATTCTGTAATGTTTTGTTCTCAAATTGAATAAACACAATTATAAAGTGCTTGATTTTCAGTAGGACAAGCTGACTGTCATTAAACATTTTATTGCTAGTTCTAGGAACATCTTTATTCACAAGTCAAATACGTTAAAGAGTAACTCTTCTCTTTGACAAATGGTGTGATTACAGAACAAAACCAGATGAACTAGTATGTAGGACTAAGCAACTGAAGCTTGATAAAGACAAACTATGACTTCAATAAAATTAAAAAAAAAAAAAACCAAACACCTAAGAGATAAATCCAACCCTGTTTTAAACAGACTGCAATGCCACTGGCCCAACTTGCAATGATTCCATTCTATCTTAATCTCCATCCTCATTCCTTCTATGCAGCCCTCAGGTTTCTCTTCGCCCTTTAATTTTTTACTTCAGCAACCACAAAGTCTAGCTCTACACAACGTATTGGTGGGTCTCAGCCTGGAGAATCCATGGGTTGGTTCTGTGAAGAACACTGACTTCAAAGGCAGTATGAAAATTAGAGCAATAATCTGGATTGTGACAATGACGGCAATAAAGCAGTCAGCCAGTTTGGGGCCATCTTAGTCCTTACAAGAACAAATCCGGCAAAAGGGCACTGAATCAGACAACAAGCAGCCGTTTGCTAAGATTCTGCTTCTTTCTCTGAAGTGCCATTAGCTATTGGGGCATTCAGTTGCAATGAAAACGTAAAGAGCGAATGCATTACTTCTGGAGAACACATTATCCTTACAGAATGAATCGGTACTGCAGGAAGATTCGCCATGTGGATCTACTAGAAATCTGTAATCCTACAGAGATTAGAGGTAAAACAACAACTGCAAACAAATTAGCAGTGACAACACGCTGCTAACACCATCTCCAGGCTAAAGAAGGAAAGGTATTCCTCTCAGTTAACTGAGCTGTGCTACTGAGAAGGGATGGGAAAGCGATTGCCTATTGACTGCTGACTGGTTAAATGACTGTCCCGGAATAGACTATTGCCACTAATACACTAAGAATTTATGCTGTTCCATTGACAAGCACAATTTTTTCCCAGAAATATCCTGTAGGCTATCCGCACAATGCGAGTCAAAATGTAGCATTTAAAATTAGTTCTCTCTCTGGATTAAAATAGAATGTAAATGACTACAAGGGACTACTAGATGGTACAATGACTGTAAATTGACATACGTGATATGAGACCTGACATTTAATTTTTCTATAAAGGTATAGAAAAATAAAAAAATAATTGTCTCCTTTTTAGAAGACTTGCAAAGAAGTCTTCTGGCATACCGTCAAGCATTTTAATCAAAATTCATTTCAAGCTTGGTTCAGAATTAAGGTAGGTCACAACGGATCTTATTTCAATTCATTTGCAAAGTGTGTATTCTTTCATGTACCTATGCAGTAAAAAGCAGGGTACAGAAATGGGATATTTTCATTCTTTTTATTGTTCAACAGTATGTTCAAAGGATCTGTAAACTATTTTTTGCTGGCTGTGCTTAATCCTAGAGCTTTCAGACACAGCTTGTTACCTTCTTTCCACTTCAACATAGTTTTGTGATATATTTATGAGGTTGAGACTAAACTAGGTCTGCCTGGAAAAAGTAAAACCTAACAGAAAGATAATTTAGCTTAATTAGGCTGAATTCTTGTTAACCATTTCAAAGGTCTATCTGTTGTAATAACCTGGAGTTGCAAAGAGAAGATGTGTACAACATGCTAGAAAAAGTCGCACATGAAGTGTTCACTGCAAATATTGCCAAATTGCATGAAGGGTAAGATTCTCGTAGATTAGATCACAAACAACACGTATGTTACACAACTAAGACACTTACTGTAAGAAACAGTGGTAAAGGGAAGTAGAGGAGAACTATACCAGGGCCACAGGTCAGAATGGAACCCAGATTATCACTGACACATGCTATGGTGAAATTATTTAATTATTTCAATATGGGCTTTTTTTTTTTTAGGAGATGGCTATCTTTCATACCAAAAACTCAATGCCGATGTTGGCAGACTGTTAGTCTCAGAAACCAAATTACCTGAAATGTAGAAGTCCCACCATTCGTACAGAGGGAGGGATGTATCTCCATCAATGAACCATTCAACTTGTTCGGAACAAGTGAAGGACTCCCAACATTTCCAGACTGTTTCTGGCACTGAGCCACTGTACAGCATCAAGTACATCCCTGTCCCTTCTTCTTGAAGAAACAAAGATTAGATCACTTACCATAACTCTATCATGTATGTTGTCAGGATTACAGCTTCTAAAATGCAGTGAAGATTAAAATTCTGCTACTTTAATTTTTCTATTTTCACATGTACTTCAAACACGCTGTTCTTTCTTTTTATAGGAAAAAAGAAAAATCTTATGTATTAATGGCTCGAGATCTTCCTCCAGTGAAATTTCAATAATACACATCGGTTTATTCACCAGTTTATTTATCAGACTCTGTCCAGTATTTCTTTCTATTTTAACATCTCATCTCCAACACATCAACCTAATTAATTATATAATAAAATAGAACATCAGATTTAGATCTCCAAGTGTTCTCCTTAAAATCGTATTTTGGACTGCCTGAGCAAATATGGTCATCTGTATGAATTTCTGTCTTTTTATAATTCAAAAAAGCAAAATAAAAAGTCACAGGAATGGATATTTTAAAATCTACCTCACCTTCTCCACCTCAGAGCCATAAGCTACCTCCAGCAGTGGAGAGTTAAAAGAGCAAAAGAAGATGCCCTCAGCCTCTGTGAGTTTACGAAAGTACATTCACTTTAATATGTTCTTGCTCCATGTCAAACATATCCCTTTAAAAAAACTTCACATCACGCATTGCATTCAAAATTGCAAATATAAAGTATCTGATAACATTTAATGGCCTCTGGGTATAATCAGCATAAAACCAGCATAAAAGAGACTCAATATGAATACGAAATGTTTAAACCAAATGCGATGGAACCTCATGGGGAATTCGGCAACACACGCTGTCCTTTCTTCTAGGGGGTCCTTCAGCTGTCTGCCTTCCCTGTCCTTGTAGGGGGTACAGGAAAACGACATGGAAAAGCAAAGAAATCTAAGCGTCGACGTGCTGCAGGAGTGTTTAACCGCTCTTTCGATGAAGCAAGCTTTGATCACTTCCTCAGAAAAGGCAATGACCTGTCCTTTAAAGAGAGCATTTTCTCTTTTGATCTCTACGTTACACTCATTTAAACAGAACTCCAAGTGTTAGCGTCTTATTTAATACTGAGTTACAAAAATATCATATAAACAGATAAAAATTCATTACGCCCACAAATCTCCACTCCATTTATTTTAAATTAGCAGCCATATTCAGTTGGTTATTTTGAAGATGTCAGAAGGAGGTTCTAACGTACTACAAAATGTGCACTCATAAGTAGCAGGTACTTTATATATCAGCTAAATATAACCAAGCTATTTATTTATTATTTATACTATACGTACCATATCTGTGCCAAGGCAAAAGCAGAAGTGTACTACTGTCAATTCCACGTTTATCCCAGTAAAATATGGCCATGTAAATGATATATAAGTATGATATAAAGAAACCTAGAAAACTAAATTTCAGTACCTAAAAGCAGAAACTGTATCAGAATCACATACAAGACATTTTGTACGTTATGGAAAATCATAGTGCTTCCAATTCATTGGTAGTTGTCCATTAAGAACTGGACTAAAATCAGTCTATTTATTGCAATTGAATTAATTTTCAGTTGCTAAGAAGAATTTTAGGCTTTGCAGACCTGAGTTAAAATTCCAGAAAGGACAAATAGACTCTTCTTCCAAGACAAAAACATCCCTGTGGGATTCAGTTCTATTACATTTAGATCTACAAGTTAGACAGAAGTTAAGTGGTGATGCAAAGTTGCATAGTAAATTTGTCCCAATTATTTTAATGAGAGATCAAAATGCCATTCTAGTTAAACCTAAATTACTTAATCCTCCATTTTTAGTAGGCTGAACCCACAATTTTTAGTTTACATTCATCCAAGACAGAATAATTCCCATATGACACTCAACAAACAGGAGACAGCTTTCTCCTACATCACCTCCTTTTCCTCTTAAGCTTGCCACCTGGAAATTAAACCTTGGAATTGCTGCATATTAATTAGTATAATTTCCAATCTCTTCCTCGCCCTAGTTCTATAGAAGGCATTTGACCAAGTAAGAATTATTCTCTTTCCCACTTGGCCACCTTGAAATCATCTATCAGGATCCAGTGATTTATTTCAACATCTAAAACGTTAGTCTTAAATTTGTAACAGGACTGCTGAAATGAGTTCTATAAATTGACTTGGATTTGCCTTTTGTGCTCAGTAGGAATTGCCTGTTGTTTCATCTCTCATATCCGATATTCTAATACTTCTGGACAAGCAAGATTTCTTATTCATCTTTAGTATCAAAGAGTTCAAAACTCTTTCTGTAATGTTAGTTAGATCCTCCGTGTAGTTTGAATGTAATTAATGGCTTTAGACCATGAGATCACATCTGATTTTGAAAAGGAGCTGTAAGTATGGAAGAGAATTTTAGAAGATTCATATATTGGTTGTTGGGTACCTGTACATCGGATGACTCCCATTATGTAAGACTATAAATTTCATTGTTAGCAAATTCATAACACTTCCCAGATTTGTAGCACAACTTTCCAATTGATAGTACTTCGAGAACCTTGCGAAGTTCAACAACGAGTTGAGGAGTAGCTGTGTGGAAAGGGACGTGGGGGTCCTGGTGGCCAACAAGCTCAATGTGAGTGAACCGTGTGCTGCTGCAGCAAAGAAAGCCAACAGGATGCTGGGTTGCATCAACAAAGGCATCACCAACAGAGATAAACAAGTCATTATTCTGCTCTGCTCAGCTTCTGTCAGTCCACACCTGGAATACTCTGTCCAGTTTTGGCCCCTCCTATACGAAAAGGTGTGGACAGGTCGGAGAGAGAGGGTCCAGAGAAAGGCGACGGAGATGATCAGAGGACAGGGAAGCCTGCCATATGAAGAAAGCCAAAGAGAACAGGGTTTATTCAGCCTCAAGAAAAGATGGCTCAGAGGAGACATTATCAACCACTGTCCAGTATTTAATGGGTGGCTACAAAGGAGACAGAAATGCCCTTTTTCTGAGTCCCTTTATGGAAAAGACAAGAGGTAACGTCTACAAGTTACTCCTGAGGAAATTCTGACTGGAAATGAGGAAAATTTTTCACAATAAGAACCATCAGCCACTGGAATAACTTCCCCAGGCAAGTGGTGGATTCCCCAACATTGGACACCTCAGGTTTGGCTGGCCTGTGTGCTGGACCATCTTGTCAAGACTGTGCTTTTGCTAAGCAAGTTTGATCCTTGAGGTCCATTTCCACCTGGTATTCTACGATACAATATTAGACACACGCAAAACCATAAGTAAGGAAAAAGAAAAAAGGCTTACAACTACTCCCTCCTATCATCCTCAGATTAGAGCATGGAGAATATTAGCATCCTGCTACATCAAAAAGGATAAAACACTTGAGGCACTTAGCCCGTTGGCAAATTATGCTTGGGGATTTCTAGATGAATGACTTGTATACATGTTTACAGCCTTTCAGCAGAGTGCTCACTGTTTACTCTGGAATTAATCCAGGTCCATAAAACTAGTGATACATCAACTAACAGATGTGCTTAAGTGACTATGCATTATAAGGTGATTTGCTTTAGTTATAAAAACTCAGTAACCAGTTCAAGTTGATTGTGATAATCACAGCCTGTAACCCATCAGCGCCTACCGTATTAATTACAGTTACCAGACTGGTAATCTCTAGTTCTAGGGACTTCATAATTTCATTGTTTGACTTTCTAACGTATATAGACTGATAAAGGTATTGGAGTCGGAGTACAACATCCTAGTTCTTGGCAGAAGACAACTAATTTATCCCTATAACATCACTATGTTGAAAACAGTTCAACTCGGGTTTATCTCATACTTACAAAACGCTGGAATGTAAATTTAATAAGTTTCTTTATCCTAAGGACACAATGGAGGTGAGTACAATGAAGCCCAAGGCAATGCTAGTGCTTGCTCTCCGAAGGATCTACTCGGCAAATAAAATGCAAGCTATGCTTAACAACTGTTAATGCATTCAGCTTTGGAGACTTCGTTAAGGGGTAATTTTCATTATCTACTTTTCTAATCATTTTGTAACTTCCTGGCTACTTGCAGCTTAACTAGATGGAAAGTTTTTAAAACACCTTTCAGAGTTCTTTCTCCTGCATTTGACTCCATCAAAACTCTTTCAGAGAAAGCGGTATGAACCACCCCATTAAACAAAAAAAAAAAAAATCTATTTTAAAATGCTTTTTTCTTCTTTTTCTTTGATGCTCTCTATTGTGAAACTTTTTATGTTGATCATAGAGAACTTCTTCCTTGAAAGCTGATAATATCGTTGAATTGATAGTGGAAGCCAGACTTTAGGCTTGAGACTGAAATATCCTAAGGAACACACTGAAAATTTTTTGCTCTCTAGTTTGAAAGGTCTGTCTGCATGATCTCCTACAAAGACCCCGACCGCATTTTTCATCATACGTAAGTTGCGGGCTTGGCATCCAAACAGGTCTCCACGTATGGTTCTGTAAGATTCTACACAAGTTGAGTTAGTCTATATTAACATTGAGAAATGTACAGGTAGAAACACTGAGGGTTTCATTATGTGGAACAAGACGTCAAATGGAAGAAAGTCTCCCATAAAACACACAGTACAGTTTGAGGTTTCACAAACAATTAGGTCATTCTAACTAAAGGTAGGGCCAAGAAGCTGAATGTGATAAAACCTGTGGATACCTAAGCCCTGAATGTAAATACATGCATTTTTAAGTGATACATATCTGTATTAAATTGTCAAACTACATTGTTACTCTAAGTAGAATATTCCTGAAATGCCTTTACAAAGCCAGCTGGAAACCTTGACATTTCATCCATATTGTTATTTATATACATATTTACTGCTGCCACCTGCTTGTAACTTGGCTCATATCACGAAGCAGTACATTTCCCTTGTTTCATTATACTTTGACATTTCACTATAACTACATCGCTGCCCATTTCTCAGTTTCCAATTGCTCTGCAGCCGCTGAGCCACTCTTGAATTATATTGGCTTAGTAATAGAATAAAGATCTTTCTCTGTGGTAGTACTAGCCTCTTTTTTTCATACCCAGATGGTACAAATCGCTGCTGGCACATGTAACAATTATAGCACAGCTTCTGCTGCTTAAATGAACCCCCATAAACCCCACAGAGTTAGATTAGATTAGGGAATTGGGAGGTAAGGAGGAGGTCTGGCCAGTGGTCTCAGCTGAAAAAGAGAAGGATTTGGTACAGCCTGCGTATGGCTCTGATGGAGTATACAGCACGCGTAGTGTACTGTTAAGGGAGCCTGTTCGATGGAAGAAAGGGAAAATAGCTAATATAGTTAATCAACCTAATTTCATCATCAGTATTTCAACACCCATTTTTACTGTTATTCAAATTTTTATTTGAATTCCTTGTGATGTCTCATAAAACTGACACTTTCCAAAGAATAAAGCTGGAAACAGCAGTCACCAAGAGAAACTGGAATCCCTTACTCAAATTCACCAGGGTTCTTGCTTCACTCAGACTATCAAGCGAACAAGCCAGCTCTTTGGTAGTTCCAAGGAGGTTGATGACCACTCTCCACACCCTCAGACATTTAAAAAGACATATAAATTTCTAATTCCTCTCTCCATTTCTCCAAGTAGAAAAGCCAGCAACTGAGTGTAGCATAATGGGATTAACTGAAGATGTTCTGTGAGAACACTGAACGAAGCCAGTTGGAGAAGGAGAAAAACTCACTCTGGGCCAACCTACTTCATAGACAAACACTATTTTTATGTTGTCAGTCCAAGAGTTTATCATGAGCCATTTTAAATGTACAAAAGGAAAACTACAGCATGAAAATCTTTACACGTGAAACAAATATTTCTTTACTTCACCAAAATTATACTCCTTTAAATTTAATACAAGCTCTAACGCAACCTAGTGCGCACACACACACGGGTATGTGCATATATATATATATATAAATCCTCCAGGCATTCACTCTTTAAGAGATACCAAAAATAAGGAACAAAATATATGAAAGAAAGAGAATGAATATATTACAAGTCATTGCAGAACTATGTATATTTGGCATTCAAAAATGTCATACAAAATAATTCTGTTTCTAAGAAAACTCCTGCTCTACCTTTTCCTCAATTCTGTATTGATCAGAACAGAGGAAATCTTGTTGTGTACCTGAAAGACCCAACAGGTACAGACTTACTGCAGCAAGCGAGAAAAGAAAGGAATACACTGTATTCCTTCCAGTCTTCAACTTAGCATGGAAATGGTTAGCTTTGCTGATAGAAAATAAAAGTTCATCAAAAAACCAAATCTAAATCTACTTAGTGCATACAAGGCAAAAATCCTTGCCTCATACCGCACCTCTAGATCAACTACAATACAGTCACTTGCAGGAGCTGCATTTTTTACCGTGAACTGACTAGGACTACAGGCAAATCACTAATTTCTCCTACTGTCTTGATGACAACCAGGACAGAATGGGAAAAGGCAAAGACTATTCATTTCTCACAAGGTACAAATGGAAAAAAAAAAACCCCAAACATATAAAACTCAAGCAAACAAGAACACCACAATCTTCGTTCTTGGAGAAAACTCTCTTCCGTTTGTAAACCTCATTCCTATCTTAGCTGTGAATAAGCAAATCTGTACTTATTCATTCAGTCTCAAACTAAAGGCTGGGTTTCAAAAAACAACTTAGTTAAGCCCTGGAAAAGTCAACTTTAAACATCTACCCCAGTAAGGGGTAGAAACTTGTCAGTCTCAAGCACAAATGCACACACTACTGAGAGCACTGGGAATCTATCGCACTCTGAATACAAACCTGCACATGCAAAATTAAGCAACAATGCAACTACAATAATAGGCAAAGTCACTGCCTTTCTTTAATCAATCCCCTCAAAAATAAATCTAACACAAATGACGAATTATTTTTCCTTGAAGTCTGGATACAGTCTATGTCCTTCCGAGCAGCTGACATTATGCTCCCCCAGGGAACGCTTCCCCCTCTGCTCAGGATCTTTACTGTTTGGACTGATTAATAACAGTACTTAAAAACACTGAGAAAATTACATTAATCCAAATGAGCAACAGAAGCTTATTATTTTAGTCTTTTTTGGAAACAACCTGCCCAGCAGAAAACCTAACTTGGGATTTTTTTTATCTAAAAGATTTCACTTTTGTCTCTGACGAGAGTGTTAAATACATCTGTGATGACACCTACCTGTCCCCACCATTGTGCTTTTGAATTAGAGAAAATTTAAAGTAACTATATTCCCGCAAGGCTTTTCAAACGTTGATTTGGAGATTGAGCTGAAATTTCCAAGTTCTAAAATGAGAGACAGACTTTCCCTTCAGTCAAAGTAGTTATCTATCTGAAGGAATAAACAGTGCTTTCCTAAATCTCCTAAACACAGTTCCTGTTTGCAGTACCACATACATGTGGCAAATTCAGTAGAAATTGTTTGGTTTAATTTCTAGCAGTAAGAAAAACATATGCAGATGTAGCAGGAGGCAAAGGAGGAAAGAACAGTGACAAAATAAGTTGAAGACTTGCCAAGTGTTCATGATATCTGAGGAAGAACATTTAAACAAAAAGATGTGACCTACTGCAGTACCTGGAAATAATATTTTTTGAAGTCTGCTATTAGACTTAGGCTTTAAATGTGATGGTGACACCAGAAGGTATACACCATTCATTAAAAATCTAGAGAGCAGACCAAAATTAAATACTGCTATTCTTCAAGCATATTTTATGAAACAATGTCCGTTAGAATCTTACTAAGAAAAATAGTGAGTGGCGAACTCTGGTATTTCACAAAGAAAACACGACACGTTGCTAACACTGGCAAGAAATAATTTGTAGTAGATGCTCATCATCTCATTTGACTTATGGACTGATCGTTTCTACTTGATGCAATATCAAGTGTCTTTCATGGAGTTCACTTCCATGAATCTACTCATTTATTAAAGTTTTAGTTACGCAGAGTCTTGGCAAATATTTTGACTCCTTTTCTCTTATCTAACACCACACGGTTCTATATCATCGAGTTCTGCTGTCCTCCCCACTACTTCCAACAAACCGTTTTAGCCATGCTCTGTACAGCTTTTGTTCATGTGGATATACTTTTTCCTCATTCTATTTAACTTATAAAGAACAAGTATTAGAAAAAGAAATAAATGACAGTTAGGGTAGGAGAGAGAAGCAGCAAAAATAAAAAAATGTATGGGAGAAATAAGATGCAGCAGCAGAGAAAAAAAGAAAGGATGAAATTAAAACACAGCACAGGAAAACTGTTATGTTTCAAGAAATAAATATGAGCTAAAGCAAAAACATGGCACAGTACGTCTTGGTTTCACTTATTGTGACTTTGGGTTTTAATTAATTAAATCTCACAGAGAGAGATTAATAGAGATAACTATGGTAATCTCTGAATTCACTGATGAATGTATTTCTGAATTTAAAATTAAAAAGTGGAGAAATTTGTAATGCAACTGTTCATTAGATGCTAAATTTTAAGAAGTAGCGTAATTTTAAAAGAACACCTGAAGAAGTTAATTGATCTAAAACCTACCAATTTTCAAAGATGTTATCTTTTTCCTATACTTCCCAAACAGAACTCGTACAGTAGAAACAAAACTTGTAAGCTACTAATTTTTAATCTAAGACAAACTTCTACGCTGTAGCCCGACTCTGAAAAGCTGATGTGAAGCTCTATAGAAGCAGCACAAGAAAGCAAGGACTATTACATCTGTAACACAATCAACATCGGTGCAACGCAACATGGGTGACACACAGTGAGAAAAATAACACACTGCTATATGCAACAAAGGCTACTAACGTTTTTTTGTAACCACTTAAGCCACTAAGAAAGTCTTGTTGCATAAGTCGAGCCTATGAAACACTTTTGTTGATACTTCTTCATATTAACAACGAACATATTTGAAATATCAGAAAGAAACTCTCAAACTGAGAGAATCTCATTTGAAAATTCTGGAGCTAACAAACTGCTAAAAAAAAACCCCAAACAACCACAAACTGAAATCCATAAGATTAAAAATAAAATTGAACTACCAATACAAGTCTTGGAACGTAAAAGCATCAAGTGATGACTGAATTTTTTTAATCCATGTTTGCATTAGAATAAATACATAATGGTCCATGATAAGCCTTACTACCCATATCCAGACAGTGCGTTCCTGTAAATTACTGTAAATTAGTGCACTTTGTTGCAATATCACCATCCATTGATCAATAATGATGATAGTGATGTTTAGAAAGCATCGTATACTGGCCATCGAGTCAATTGCTCTGCCAAACCAAATCTTCCCTTGACATACATGCTACCTTATTTATTCAAGTTTGTCAGTACAACAAACATGTGGCATGTCTTCTATTACCAATCAGGTCTTACAATCCCTATTGACAAGACGGACAACAATCCAGTCTCGTAAAAGATTCATGACACAACTTTGCACTCTCTACTGCTTGCTTTCTCATAAAACCAGTGCAAATCCCATCAAAAATTTAGCAGAACCCCTGCCTCATCTGTTTAGGCCTGAAGCTAGTTGCAGGGACAACTCATTAGGGACAAGCTCATTAAAACCAGCCCTGGAGCAAAAGCAGTTTGCGAGTCTCCTCATTTTTATTCACTTTCACCTAGCCATTCCAGCTTCTTGTGTTTCCCAGATACAGAGCTTCTAATGATTTCGTACAATGCAAGGCCACTTCCAAACTTATGGTACACCCAGGGTTCTACAAATGCAGTTCCCTCTGTGCACCAAAGCTAACACTGTTCTGTTCGTTTTTAAGGCTTAGATGATCCTAAACCGAAAGGTAGCGGCAGAAAACTTAGCGAATTTTCTTCTGTTACAGTAGCAAAAGGTATGGATGCGTAACAACTATCAAACACATGCTAAAATCCAAAAAGAAATCAAGATGTGCAGAATTAAGCATAGTAGATACGCACGCCTGGGAACTCACTCATGTAGGAGTGCATTTGCTACTTCATTTGGTCAAAAAAAAAAAAAACCCAAAACAAAAACCCAAAACGCCAACAACCGAGGCAACAACAACAAAAAACACCACTCAAAAAAAGAAAGAAAAAAGGGAGGAGAATCAAAAAAAACCAAACCAAAAGGACAACTATTTTCTTTCTCCTTAAAGTCGGTATCATAATAGATATTAATCAAATAAAGTAGCATTTTGTTGTATGCTGTTCACCTTTTCTGTCATTTGCTAAAGTCCCTCAGTGAAACAATCCTTACTTTTGCCACGACTGCTAGCTTGGAAACCTTCCTAACACCTTCAAAGTTAGATGCCTGAAGTTAGGCATATTAATAAGTAGCCCACTTATTTTGTCTGAACGGAGGCATTTAAAATTTGAAAATCATGGTTATCCACAGTTCTGGAGGTTGGTGATCAAAATCACAGAACCATAAAATGGTTTGGGTTGGAACGGACCCTTAAAGGTCATCTAGTTCCAATCCAGGCACATCTTCAACTGGATCAGGTTACCCAAAGCTTCCTCCAACCTGGACTTGAACACCTCCAGGGATGGGGCAGCCACAACTTCTTTGGACAACCCTGTTAACTCCCTTAAAGTACTAGTAAGCTGTCGTAAGGTTTCCCTGAAGCCTTCTCTTCTCTAGGCTGAACAACCCCAACTCTCTCAGCCTTTTTTTCATAGAGAGGTGTTCCACCCCTCTGATGGTGTGGCTCTCCCTCTGGACCCACTCCAACAGGTTCACCTCTGTCTTCCACTGAGGGTTCCAGAGCTGGACACAACACTTCAGGTGTGGTCATCTGGGGGTGATTGCAGAAGCTTCATTACTTCTGTCACATAAAGAGGAACTAAAAAGGTCCACAAAGAGTGAATTTCCACCCCTTGATCTGTGATGACAAAAGCTACAGAGTGCTGCACCAGTATGAGTCTGTGAATTTGTATATGGGGAGGAGAAGGAAAGCCTCACAGGGGTACGTTCTCAAGTCAATTGCTATAACTGGTCTTAAAAAGCTTAATTCTAACAAACGTTGCTGTCTCATGCATGGTACAACCATTCAGGCATATATCATGAAAAATGACAACTTGAGGAATAAACTATCTGAAATTAAAATGAATAACGAGCTTTACAAAAGACCGGACTTCATCAAGCCCACAGCACAAGGTGTCCACGTTTCCAAAACATTAAAAGGGCCTCTTTTATTTTTATATTAGTCCTTTGCGTCTCTATTAAAAAAAATCACCCCAAGGCTGAGAACCTACGTGTCTCAAAACTTCCTGTAGATATGGAAACTTAAGAAAACGTGGATTTGTAAAGAAAACAATGGCAAAACAAACACATTTAAAGGCAAAATGGCAACGTTACATTTCTCTTTTCAACCCCAACAAATCTCATCACAAGAGCAGCTTAGCCACACATGGACCGAAACCGATATAATGTATAACTAAGTACACATCTAATAATGGGGTTTTTTGGCTCTTAGATAAATATTGTAAAGTCTTATTTAAGCATTCTTATACCTTTTCAAAGGCACATTAGATATAATTCTATTTTTACATTTACATACAAAATGTAAGGCAACTAGAATAGAACTATTTACCATATTAATTCATTTTTTTCAGAACTCTTTTCTTAGAAAAACATATCATTTTTCAGCTTCCAAGTAAACTATAAAATATAAGCAAATTCAAGTTCAACTTAAAGCATTTTAAAAGGATATGAATGCATCATATACGTCACTTACTGTGTGGGGGAAAAAAACTGGAAACAAATGGCTATGAAAAAGTTTCATTACTGCGCTACCAAGTCTTATTAGCATAATATCAATAAAACTGAAAGCTGTAAATAGGTAATTTGGATTAATCAAAGCTACTTGTCATTAGATATTAAGTAGTGCTCCAAGTGAACTTGCTCTAAGGCATTAACATATCTACAAATAACGTGACTTTTTTTCCTAAAGACACTGGAAATGCACCGATGGCTTTAGACAGGCATCCGGTGTGGGTCTTCTAAGCAAAAATGCAATGACTGTGTTGAGCTTCATTACTAACACAACTTTCTCTTCTTAAAAATTCTAAACAAACAGGTGCTTCACACCAGGTCTACTTCTAAAATTGCTTTCTTTTTATTCCCACGGCTACATCAAGAGCTGAGGGAGAATTCATGCAGTATAGATCAGTCAGGCATTGACAGCACATCACACTTTGACAAGCTGCTTGGCTCTGTTTAAAGTCTAAGTTAGGCCTTGGCCCATCAAGGCCATGGCTATTGAATTATTGACAGCCTCTCACTGTGGTGCAAAGGGAAAGAGTGCTATAGCCTCAGTTCAATAAAGATGAAATGGAAACCCTCTCTGAAGCTTACTTTAGCACGTTAAAGGAGTTTTAATGGTCTTGTTTAAAATTCAGCAAGAGAATACATTAGACTGATTATATTTTCACCAGCTAAACAAAAAGTTTGGGATGCTGCGGAGATTATAAATGAGAAGAAGACTACGTGAAGTACAAATTTCATCTACACCAAGAAGTTGAGCAACATTTCAAACTCATTTTGAATCACCCAGCTTTACATACTTAGAAGTTTTTCACCATTCTGTATCACTATACCACGTGCAGCCATGGGTTAACAATAATGTAGATATCACCCTAAAATACAGGCTGGCTTTGGTAATAGTTATTTTCTGTTGATGCTGTTAAATCTACAACCTAACGCAATGGCCATGTTTACAACCTATCAACTGTGTTAGTTGTGCATCTCTTTTCATTTTTGGCTATCAGAAGCGCAGTAAAGGGGTGTCAGTAAGTAACTGGCTGCCCAACATCCAGTGTGTTTGTTTGTTTGTTCTTCTAAAAGAACTATTCTACTGAGTAAATCACCGTTCTTCCACATCTAGCCAATTAATATTAACGGTTCTGATCTTACATAATTTCTTTTCTTCTTCAAAGGTATACCTGCCAAGCTTTACTTGTATTTTAACAGCTGATGTCAGACAAGCAACAAGCAGAAAGTTCCATCTCAGGACTATAATTTTAAATACAATGAGACTTACATCAACTGTCGCATAGACATGCAGGAAATTATTCCACATGGACTTCTAAAGTGCATCCTAAAAGCTTCAAAGAATAAGTACGTTTTTAAAAGAATTTAAATCGGGGAGGGGGTTTAAACAATTTATCTAATGTGACCCCACACTCATTTCTCCAACATCACTTCCAATATGCTGCCTCCTGTCAAATCAACAAAGAGAGCCTAACAGCACATCTAAATTTGTGTTCATTTGCCTTCTGCAGGATTATCTTTGCCACGTCAAGCATTATAAGTAAATCAAAGATGCTTCTCAGGGGCTGTAAGAGTAGGGCTAATCTCCAGACAAATATTTAGAAGGCAGCTTAGCCTGTTCTGGCTTTAATCGTTTCCAACTGATTTGACTTATTCTAATTACAGCCTTTATGTTATAAAAGCCATTTTTATGTTGCTGAGGAGCAGTTTCACTGCAAATACATGAAATTTTTCTGAGTTTCTGTTCCCATGTCGATTATGGAAATGGTACTCTACAGCTTTCCTCTAATTAGAAAAACACACTGCACAATTTTTAGCATTAATAACAGAGTGACAGTGTCCTTTTGTGTGTCTTTAAATAATTTCTCAAAATATGACACCACAAAGCCACCACATCCCACTTGGGTATCATACCAGCAGCAATTTTCACATTTTTGCATATTATATTTATTCAATCACAGAACAGCATCTTTGAAGAAGCTGTTTAGTAATTTAACCTAACAGAATAAGATAATTAAACTTCTGGATAGTTTATGATGAGGTGCTTTCCGAGCCCATGAACTTGGAAAATTCAAACGCTCACACACAAAGCAAATTAAACATATCCTCTGACAAATCAAAGAGCACGGCTATTTTTTACTCTTAGTACTTACTTACCATGCTATCATTTCCCATAATGAACAGACAGCTGAGATAATACAGTTTTGCTTTGCATCAGCTCACAGATTTTTCTCGCTGTTTAATGGAAATCTGTTACGCAAGTGCTGTGGACAATAGACATCGAGGCACAGGAGTCACCGAGCATGGAGCATACATCCATTCTAACTTCAATACATTAATAAACAACATTTCCTTTTAACAGAAAAGGCCTCGTCATTTATCATCAAAGCTGATCCCAGAAAAAGGAGTTCTGATGAAACCTAATTAAGGCATGTGACAATATATAGTATTTCTGCTATGACTCTGTAACAGACAACGCTAAATGTTGTTACCTTCCTATCTCTTTGCCCAAAGAATCAACATCAATATCTTGACATGATGAGGAAAACAACAAAGAGATTAGGGCACTAAAAGCTAGTATGAGTTGGGGTTTTTTACAGACAGAACAGATGTGTTGGGAAGTCAAAACGGAAGGAAAAGGCAGCCTTTAAGTTGCTTACAAAACCACGCACATGCCACTTTCAATACTGTGAGTGGTCAAACTGAGCTGCTGTAGAAAATAACGTACTCTGCAAATAACAGCATACTACACAGAACAGACTTCCGTAAGGTATTTAGAGCATGACCTCTAATGTCTTTAAGAAATAACAGGTAGCACCATCACACAATTTTGCATGTTTCTGTGATGATAATGTCTGTAAACTCCTTTCTCTTCTCTGAACTGGCTAGACTTGTTCAACACAATCCTGTTAGGCACCACCAAAAAAAAGCTTGTATGTCACTCTTTGCTAAAATGGAGGGCCAAAATGACTTGTGCAGTAATTTAAATTGCATGATCATGATGCAGAGCTGATTTCTAATAGTTTATTTTACTTTTCTTACTATTTTTGTAAAAATTAAATGTGTACTATTCATAATTCTTTGACTAGACTTAAGATTTCAAATACATTAGCAAAAAATTCTGGGTTTTATGTGCAAGTTGCTTATGCTTTTTGTCCCCAACTACATTTTGGGTGTAAATATGGTGAAGAATCTGGAAGGCAACCAAACCTATATGATATTCCTTGGGAAAAACAAACAAACAAACTAACACAAAACCAAAAAACCCACCCAAACTAACAACTTTCTAGTCTCCTATGCTGCTTAACCTATGGATGTCCAGAGGGGAACGTGTGTTCTATGCATTTAATATCCCTTGCTGGTTTTACCTTGAGTTTTGCAATATTAGAAACAAGCCTGATGAAAGTGACTGAGCAAAGCAGTCAGGAGCAGAAGGTTGTCATTACTATGTTTCTCAAGTGGATACTGGTTTTATTTTATTTTTTTTAGAACAATAAGACAGTCAGTGGCGCAAATATTTTCTTACATCAGCAATGGTATATACTGTCGCACGAATGGAATATGTTATACCAAGCTTTAGATACACCCACAACTGAAGCAGACAACCTCCTGGGGGCGTTTCCCCACAATCTCCTGACATTACCTCTCTTCCAGGCTGCGTATCAGCCAGGTAGCATATCAAGATTACTTTTGAAGAACATTTTTTTTTTTTTCCTGAGATGACGATGGGTCTCAGAAGCTGAGTCTTTTCCTAATGCACAACCCAGAGCCAATAAAGTACTTTTTTCCTCAACTGCACATCCTCATCGTGTTGTCCTTTTGTCACACACCTAAAACATATTGCATTGTTTGCCACATAGGTCTACTGTAGAAACATCCAGGAATAAAAAAATGAAAAACACAACTACTTATTTACTTGAAATATTGTTCATGGGTACACGTTGTACCAGTCCTCCAAAGACTGTGTTGGCTCTGTTTGTAAACCAAATTTACTTTGGTTTACACCAACAGATTTTCTCACACAGCTGTTTGTCCTGGCTATTGTGGACACCTCTATTCAGCCATTCATAGAAACAAAAACTCTATCAAAGTTGAACATCTGAGGTATATCCCCAAAATCCTGTTATCTTTAGGTACCCTTCAAAGGATGAAGCTGAAGAGCAACCTTTGCCCGTACCTTTCACACTGTTAGATCTCGAAAAGTTCCCACAACCCAAATAAGTTACCGCAAGAGCTCCCCGGGAAAGCAACAAAACTGATGCAAGAAGGAACAAAACAAAAATGCTTACCTTATACTATTCTATATCAAAAAGTGTATTTAACATTGGAATCACTAAAGCCAAGTACCTTTTCCAAGGTATGAAAGAAAAGACAGCAAGCGTTTTCAGATGTGATTATCTCCCACTTGGATATCCCTGTGCAATCTGGTGTTTTCTAACGTTGTAAAGAAACAGACTTATCGTTGTGAGGAAACTGAGGTCTTGATGCTCCCGTGAACAAAAATATTAGAATAGTTATGCTGACTGTACAATTTTTGCTGTGTTCTTAGACTGGTTCTTCATAAAGAGGTCTTTCCTTAGCAATACATTTTTGTTTAGGACTTTGACATGAAGTAAAATTCTAAGCAGCAGATATGCATTTCCCCTTCTCTCATCAGTACTGAAGAAAAAACATGGTATGTGTCTACCTGTCACAGAAGAGGTAAAACTGGGCTGCCACACAAGAATATTTCCTTTTAGTGAACAGTGGGTCTCACCATTCAGACATTTTTACAGAAAGAACTTCGCATAGAACAGAGGGGCTGAAGCTGGTAAACGGTTACACTTCTAAAAGGAAAAACTTCTAGATACCATACAGATATTATATTCCATAGTTTACATCACTACATTTTTGCAGAGGATTAAGATAAAAATGTTTGCAAAAGGCATATTAATGCTCATCTACTTATTACTTTGTCTTTGCTCCTGAAATATCTGACACTAATCAGTTTGGAGGAAGAATGTCTGACAAAAGGAAAAATGCTCTAAAATACTAGCAATGGGGTTGTTACAATTATACATCAAATAACTAATTCCCAACCAAAAAAAAGCCATAAATTTTCTGGAGTTTTTAAACTACGTCATAAAATTCAAATAACTATAACATCCTTGACAGTCTCTGAAAACTTCTCATAAAACCAAATAATGTTATAGAGTAAATGAGTCACCAGAATAACTTCTGCCTTAGACCCTCAATGTTGCTTGCTTATATAGGGTTTTGGGTTTATTTTTTACAAATACCCACTTCCATAAGCAAACAGTAGATAATTTCAGGAATAAGAAGAAAGAATTGAATAATGTACCAAATTCTGCACCCCAGATTATTTAAATGGAAAGAAAAAAAAAAAAGTAAGCATTCAGTGCTATTGGAAAAAGCACTCAGACATTTTAGTAAAGCCAGAATCAATTCTCCTACAAATAATTCATATGCTAACAGCTGGATCAGAATGCTTCAAGGTGAAGCTTCTGTTTCCACAGCATTGGCCACTGCCCGCACGCAACATCTTTGCCATTTAAATAAGAAAGGACCCGGAATGTGCCATACAGAACATTTGCGGTTCCAAACTCAGTTCAGAACTGTCCTGCTGTGGATACAGACTACCACAGGATGTAGTTTTAAATATCGCGTACGGTCACAGGGAACAGAAAACCACTCCCCAAAACTGCACAATTACTTACACTTCTTTCTCTTCTTTCCTTTCTCTGATAACACCACAGTTCAATGATAATTTTGCAGAAGAAGGGACCATTTCCAAAAGGTAGTGCCAAGTCTTGCTTTTTCATGGCCCACACTGAGCTCCGCAGTGCCCTCTCACATGTACCGACCTAAAATCCACGCATGAATATGGGTGAACAAGACTGGGAACCTGACTTGGGTTAAACTAACCCACGGCAAAGTGGTTGGCTTTAAAGAGAAGAGTTTCATGATGTGGTTCAATGAACAGCTGCGCAAACACTTACACAACTACAAGGAAGAGCAGGACTTCCTTATTCATTTGTAGAGTTATCTTCTTTCCTCCGAGAGAGGAGTGAGGTGTGGAGCCGTATTTTTCCACTCTCGGACAGAAGCAGCCTGCTATCCAAGGCAGTAACGGGAGGTATAAAAGATGACAACTATCAGCCTTTTGCTGGCTGTCCTCTGTAGACTACAGACAGAAAAGATGCAGAAACGCCTTGGTTTATTGTAGTTTTTAATACATGCTCAACAAGGGGGCAACTCTCTAGAAGTTGATTACAAAAGCACCACAATATCAATAAAAATATCACCCTTAGTTACTCAGAGTCATATCATTTATGGAACCATTGAAGCCTGCTCTCCCACCCCTAAAATTGCAGTTTAACGTTACAGACGTCTGTAACACGAACGTTACGGACATGACTTTGCTGAAGTCCAGTCTGGGTCTCAATAACAAAACCGCTCATTGCACTGTGATTTTAGCCTTCATTTGTCAGAAATGAGACTCTAAAAAACCAAGTCCAATCAGGTCCACTAAAGCCTGAGCATGAAAGGAAAAAGAAGCACAAGGAACACTAAAGGTCACTGTTTGATGTTCCACGTCAGTATTACTCATGACACTTCATTACAACACAATTCTATTTTACTCCTACATCCTAAGAGACCAAACTGAATTTTCTGAAGTCACCAAAGCAGGTCCGTCCAACCTCCCCCCCGATCAATTTTTACATTTATCCTAAAATCACAGACTAGGCAAACAGGACATCCCAACGGGATTTAAACAGTCACTGTGTAGCAAGGACTGCACTTTGAAGGAACCAGAACATCAATGTGCGAAGAGATGATTCATTGAAAGGCGTGTGAAAGGAACCGCGTGCCAATACTGTACATCTCAGGAAGCTCGAGCGTCTGCAACCATAAACAGAGCTGTGCTTTGGTTACGATTTGCTTTGGTTATGATTCACTGTGGTTCAGGACACATCACAGGGTAGGTCTGTTCTGAAAAGCACTGCAATCCTTGACCCTTTCTACTCGATATACTCAGGTTCTCCCCCCACAGTCAGTGGGACAGGAGGCTGCACGCACACCCTTTTTATCCTGACGTAGCCTCACAATGTGTCCTGAGTGTTTACTTGGAATTGGAAATCACTTCCAGCCACAACCTAAATGTGGGATACCACAGCATGCCCCAGGAGAAAAGCTGTTTTCCATTAGACTAGTCAGGGCACGAAAGACCTCAGGGATGAAAGAGTAACATCCTGCAATGTCCAACTTTATAATTCTTCCCTGGGTAAACCACAGCAAGATGTCGAGAGCGTGAAATCTGAATGCACTCGGACTTGGGCCACCTCGCACTACTTTTTTCACCTTGACTAACATCACCAATAGTCTCATTCCTTCAGGGCAGCGATTTTGTGTGCTTCTGTATACCTGTAGAGACTCTGTATGTTTCTGGGCTGCAATCACCAACTAAAAACTGTTTCTGTTTTCTCCTCCAACCCTCCATTACCTCAAGCCCTCCAAAAAAGAAAAAGATGGACAGAAGTTTGTCTAGAAGTCAAAAACTAAGTCTACTAAAATAATATTGGAATTGACTTTTTAGATAAATGCGTTACCTTTATTATGTTTAAAAATACATTAATAATAATGCTTTGTCCTACCACAATTAATAGCTCACATGACTAAAAATAGTTTTTGCTTGCATAAAGTGGAAATTTAAAATTCCAACTATTTCACCATCACTTCAGAATAATCAGAAAGCCTCCCTTCTTTATGAAAATGGCACAAAAGTATAGGAACCGAAAATTGCTATTCAGCATCCTTTCAAAAATTAATTGGAAGCATTTCACCTTACAACTAAAGCACACTTTTCACTTAAATAAACAGAAAAGACTTCAAAGTCCTGGATATTAAGCATTCCCATAGCTCTGGAAGACAGATGCCTTGTCAGGCAGTGGTTTACAGCAACATGTCTTGTGAAGGGACTACGTACATTTTCTATGGTTCTGCATCTAGTCCCTTCAAAAAGCATGAAAAACAATTCAGAAATAGTTCTGAAGGGCTTTTTTGTTTGTGGCTTTATAATATCAGAAGCTCGGCAGCCTCTATAAAATAGAATTTATCTAATTTGTAAGGTTTAGTATTTGCTACACAAAGAAAAACCACAAACGAATATACAACAGAACACAGTTTCCTCACCTGTCTTTCATTTCCAAGGAAAGACAAATGATAGGTGTTATTACTTGGCTTCTTTATGCAAATTTATGGGATACATTTTGCAGCTATATTTAAAATGAGAAACATAATGTATACTTGAAGGCAGAATGTAAGGACTAGAGGATAACAGGAGTTCCCAATCAATAAGTTTCCTGCAAAACGTGTTCCGTAACAGAATTCCGTGGCATCCTGGATTCCCTAATGATCCAACTGCATGTTTCCAAGGACTTAACATAAGAAAATAGTTTTTGGACTGAAGCACCTTATAACAAGGATGTTTTTTTTCTCTTTAGTTGACAGCCCCAGAACAGCAGCAGTATGTGAAATTAAAAATAAGGAATGACCTGATTTAAACTATCGTCACTGCTCTATCTGCTTTTGCCAGTCCAACGAAAAGATGCATAAAACACTGGCAAAAGGGTTTTCCCATACTTGGTACATAAATAACAAAGGCCTGAGCTTGCAAATAACATTCTGACACCAACATTTATTGTCTTAAGGGGAGATATGTGCTTGAAGATGTATTGACAACACACACGATAGACCCGTGACAAATCCAGAAACTAGGACACATGGCTTATGATTTCAGGATAGACAGATGCATGTAATTAGCTATCTATACGTGTGTGTGTCTACTGCGTACAAAATAAACTCTCAACGATCTAAAAGCAGAAAACTTTTTGTCTGGTTTTGTTTGGTCTTCTCCTGTGGGACCAAGTTAAACACAGAAACGTGATTACAGGTGACATCTCTGAGGTTTCGGTATCTCTCAATGGGATGAGCTGGCTGAGTCCAAGCAAACATCTAACCAGTACGTATTTTCCATAAAGTATGCTAAAATATAACTTGCTCATATCATACACGCTAAAAGACATAGATTCACTAAAGCGTTCCTAAGATACACCTTTTTCTTCAGCAAAATGAACCTCCGCTATGGAAAGGCAATAAAGAAGTTTAAGCAAAGAATTTCAAGGAAAGAGTGAAATAACTAGAGATGCCACCTCTTTTGTTCCTTACATCTCACACCAGTTAGACATTTTTAACTGCCACCTTTGCACTTGAATCAGCTGTTTTAACTTCAACAGTGATCTTAGTTACAGTCCCTGTAATAGCAACATACCCCTAATGCGCAGCCCAGCGGTAGACGCTGTAAAGCCAAGGCGTTGTTTAAATCATTACACATATGCAATGTATTTGATGCAAGCTGTGAAACTTAGTCCATTACTGTAGCTCCTTTAAAACAAACTAATTAAAATAACTAAGAACTCTCTCAATGAAGTAGTAAAGTATTAAACAACGCTAATTTTGTTAAATAAAACTTGAAAAAGCTAGAGGTTTCAAGGTGAAGATTCTGTATCGTATCAATAAAATAAAAAATGCCCCACTAATCCTTGATGTTTTACAAGTGGGTCTAAAAAAGTAGTAAATATTTAGGAATATTTACGAATTTAATCAGACCCATCATATTCTTCTTTGTAACTAAGTCTTGGAGAAGTTAACTCTCATTGTCATCCTTTCAGTGGTGCTGTTCTCACTTTTAAATGTATTCCATTATCACTTGAGAAGTATTACATCAGTTACCTGCCACCAGGACTGCAATTAAAGTAACGTTTGGAGAAAGTGGAATCTACTTGCCTATTGATGCAGGGAGAAAATGCTCGGTAATTTTAACCGGGGTTACATGCACGTGCTGATAAAAGATGCGACCTGTTAGTTCCGTTATTGCGCCTTCATCTTTGGATATTCCACTTTACGCTTTTTGTTCTCCAATTTTAAAAATGCTCATTGTGATGCTTTAAAAGGAACACCAAACAACATGAAAATAGCGCTCGAAGCTGAACACTGTTATTAGATAAAAGTGGCTCTAATGCATTAAGAGGTGTTGAGTTAATAGGAAAACAGCTTTGATTCAGCAGCCTCCGCCTGACAGCCACTACAACAGAAGGAAAAAGGCAGTGGGCAACTCCCCTCTAATCACCTCCTGTTAGCTGCAACTATAGTAGGCAAATTGCTAGTGAGGATTAAGTGGGGAGACTACCACAGGATCAGTGTCAGGCAGAAAAAAGACTCAATTTGTGAGCAATCATGACTCCCTAATCACTTCTCTAAGAGCTTTAGGAATTACTAACAGTAGTCCTTAGAAGTGTGGGCATATTCTAAGTACCGACCTACGGAGATAAGGAATCTCTTTTCAGCACGAAATAGATATGACAGATAGATACACAGAGAGATAGAAAGAACAGTTAAATTTAGAGACCATTTAAATAACAGAGGTGGGGAAAAAAAAAATCATTTGCCTTCACCAGTCCTATACATTCTTCAGATGACTGAGGTTATGACATATGTGCATCAACATTGTGAATGCAATCTGAGATAAGCCAAGATTGGAATGGTTTGGAGGCAGTATAACAAACAGATCTGTCAGTTACAATGTGAAGAAAATACCCTCATTATCGCAATCCTGTTCCACAAATGAAGAGTGGAAGAAATCCCCCCTATTACACATTTTCGAGCAGTTGTTACAGGGGTATTCCCCGTCAATTATTTTATTTCCAGTTACTTTTACTTTCAGTGAAAAACCAAACAAAATTTAAAATGCAAACACCTACTATTTAATTTAGAGACAGACTTATTGGTATCAGCTTTAATATTTTAGGGATCACAACCCTGCATTAGATTATCAGATTCAATAAAGACTACGAGCACTAACTTCACAACACCTGACAGACCTATAATTGCTGGGGTCTAAAAAACAAAAGGCCCAAGAAATGATACCATTTTAGAGATCACAAAGTTTTATTCTGCCTCTGTAGTCTGAGTTGCAAGCCGGTTGGCTTGACTGCTCGATCAAAAAATTACTTTTGCTGCTATTGTTTTACATGACCTAATGTCTTAGGATGAAAAAGAACAAATTAACGTTTAGCCGAACTGAAACAAAAATACTAAGTTTCAGCATAAGACACTTCTCAAAGCTTCTATTACACTAATTGTCAAAACAAGGCATTGCTCGATACAGGCACATGAGGCTCTTGCTCACTGAGAGCAGGTGAACACATATAGAATACGTGAGCGTCAGAAAGAGTAGATTCACAAATACATTTATTGTTTTAATGTTTAAGCATGTTTCGGTGTTACAGAGCATCAGTACAAAACCAAATGCAACACATCTTTAAAAATAAAATTATCATCATCAATACCCTTCTAAGAATAACAAACTGCAATGGTTTTAGTGTTTTTGTAGCACTGTATTGTCATAGTGTTCGTGCATATCCATACTTGGTACCGCTAACATTAATATGGGAAAAGGAATAAAAAAACAATTAAGGCTCAGTAATCAATCAATGACAATTCTTCCTACTAATGTACTGATAATCTCACAGGCAATAAAAAGAAATAAATAAATAAGCCAAACAAAAGCAGCACTGCCCCCAGGTTTTCTGTGCATCTCTACCTTGAACTGGAAACAGTACCTTTGTAACAATATTATAAACTATCTTCCAGGAACAAAACAGGTCCTTCCACAGTAAGGTAAGAATTCCTAATAAAGAGTAACTGGAAATTAAGAATGACAATGTGTGCGCCACAGAGAAAGACCTCATTATGTTGAATATTCGTAAAACAATACCAAGATACACTGAATACTGAGACTATGTTATATCAGCTTGTTTACAGCATCCATTTCTAAAAGCTGACCAAAAAAAAAAACAACAAAAAAAAAACACTAAAAAAAGAGTACCTTAAATTTATAAAATATTTCCTTTCCCCTAAATGCTTGAAGACAGTCACATGGCACATATACATCTCCAATACATACACTGTAGGCAAATATGCATATATAGAGATATATAGGGAATATATATATATATGTAGAGGGGATTTGGACTCAATGATTCTTATGGGTCCTTTCCAACCTCAAATATTCTATGATTCTCTGATATAATGTGAAGAATGCCTGTACGTATACTATCTACGTTGATATTAGGTAAGAAATCATTTGCCTTTCTTGTATCAATGCTTTTAAATCACAAGACAAAATGCGAATACACCAATTCAGGGCAAAAATTAAAATCAGTTGTAATGCACACATTAGAGTAAGTCCAAAATACCTATGTTACACTCCTCTTTTCCTTATCACTTCAGAAGTACTGCATAGGTTAAAAAATAAAAGTACACTACCACATCCCACCCTCAGTAAAAACACATGAACACTGTTTTCTTGATGCATTATCTTGTCTGCTCCTTTCATAAACAAAACTACCAATTATACGTGGTCATCCACAGACACATATATATATATGTATAAAAATTACTTGGTATTAGTTTAACAACATTTAAATATTCATTTTTAATTTCAAAGCTCGTATATTCGGTAATGTGCTTCAAGACATGAAATTCTTTTTATTTGACTGTATTACACTGTGAATTAACAAAAGCGATTTTCTTGATGCTGCTATATTAATTTGAAATAATAAATACATTACAGAGTATTCTAACAGAACAACTTCATAAAACTAATCAAATCTAGACATTAAAAATCAAAATGAAACTCCTCCATCAAATATTCCCTTTATAGAGACTGGACACATGACCTGGTCAGCGAATCAAAAGAGAGAAGCCCACGATAGCACATGCACGTGTAAACATTAACAGCACCCACGGTATCCAACTTGTGCTAAATGGTCCTCGGCTGGCACGAGCCTCCCCCACCAAAACCAGCACTGATCTGTAAATGATGTTTTATCATGATTACTCCACAAAAATCACAAAACTTACCAATGATATATTTGTGATTGCAATACAAAAGCTATTTTCATGACAACGAGTCTTGTAAAAGCCTTCTTATTTAAAAAAAAGAAAAAACCCCTACTAGCATCACCCACAGAAAACCGCAGCTTCTCCAATTACGTACCATTAACTCCCATTTTCTATCAATTTGCACCCTCTCTATGCAATGAAGGTTTCTAAAGGGCCAATTTTAATTAGTTTGAGTAATGAGAAGCAATGTTTAATCTGTCCATACAGTGCAGTATTCTCTAGAACTAACAGGCAGACACTGCAACCCATTTCTTGCCTTTTAGGTCAGCATTAACTCTAGTTGTAGCAGTTGTAGCTAAAGGCAACTCTACTGTAATCAAGCATCACAGGGATGGTTTTCCTTTCTTTCTTTTTGTTGTTGCTGTTGTTATTGCTGCTTCCTTGCAGAATTCCCTATTTTAGTATACAAACTCACCCCACTGTGAAGTAAGCCCTTGCAGGGTTGGATAGCCACGAGAACGTTAGTGGCTAGTGGGTAGCTCCATGGGGAAAAAGAGGAAAAAAAAAAAAAAAACAGAAAAAAAGAAAAAAGGGGAAAAAAAAAAAAAAAAGAGAGGGGAAAAAGAAAAGCTTTTTTTTTTTTTTTAAAAAAAAAAGGCAAAGCGTCAGGGGTATGCGTAAGAGAAGGGAAAAAGGATGGAAAATTAATAATCCAACAGGCAGGTTCCCTCAGTGTTATTAATCATGCTGCTTCTCACGAGCTAGAGAGGAGCTGAGATTTGCACATGGGAGGGGAGGGGAATGAACACTATTGGCCAACTACCTCATTCCTATACATCTCAGCCAATCCTCCTTTTTTTTTTTTTCATTTTTTTTTTCTTCTCCCCCCCCCCCTCCCTCCCCCTTCGCCTTAAGGTACAAATATATCTGAGAAGCAGTTACAAAACCCTGGAAGATGAAAAATCATGCTCCCAGGCTAGGCAATGCTTGGTCCAGTTAATGCACTATAAACTTTATTTGAGCTGACTTCTCATTTGATCCTCTTGTGACAGGGTCAGTGAACGGCAAGCAATTCCATCCCAAATCATGCCATAATCGAATTGCTGCCTATTTCCCGAACCTATAATGAAAAAGGCAACCGAAATAATGCAGGTAATGTTGGCAGCCTCCCCTTGCTGTCGTACATTATTACTGCCGATTGCTTGCCTCCATTTCCCCTGTACTCTAACAATGAATATATTTCACAGCTCACTTGCTTTACTGTGTGGGTGGTATGGCATAGACACCTACATGATAGGAAAGAAAATCTAAAACAATAGGGTTTTGTTTCTGTGCACAGCACCTAACAGGCTGCTGGGAGGAAAGGCAATTTTGTCAAACTGCTACAGGAAAAAAAAAAAAAGAGAAGACTAGTGAGGCTTAAACAAGACTTTGGGTAAAAACATCACCAACCTTCTTTTCATCTATTTAACCCCGGCTTTGTCGGATGATCTACCGAACAATTCAAACATTTATTGACAGCCTTCAAATAAATTACGTTATACAGCTGTTCCTAAAGGATTATTTTAAAGTCAGGATTTCCTAAACAAAACGCTTTAGAGACAGGAGGTATTTCTTTGCCAATGTACACATTCGGAAGGATACACACGTTAACAGGAGACGTATCCTGAGAAATAACTCCATTAGAAACAGGAGAATCTCTACCTCAATTCACTGAATTATTACAAGGATTGAAGCGAAGTTTGCAATTCCTGCTCTCACTTATTCCCTCCCTGTAATGACAATGGGGCACGTACAAGTGAAAGAACCGCAGGCTTTAGGTTCTAGCCAGCCCGTTTGGCACTCCTGTCCACCAGCATCCTACAGCATGACTGCTTTTTCAAAGCACCAAGTGGGACTGTATAAAGCAGGCAATAATCATAAAGTAATCCCATTTTCAAATGACATAAACTAACCACAATTGTGAGGAATATTCCCTTTGATCCACCGCTGGATGGCATAAATATGACTGTTTATATAACCCTTTACTTTGAATCTCACTTTAGAAGAGTCTGAAGCATGAAGCATGGCAAGCAAAGACTTATGTAATGAACAAAAATTAGATTTAATAAGGACAAGGCAATATTCCACTGCATTTCCCTCAAAGACACAGACAATGACAACCAACGTGCTTAACACACTACAGCAGCATCCTACCCAAAACACCAATGAGTTCTGAGCTCCGTTAAAGCCTGGATTCAGACCTAAACTCCTAACCAGTCCTCCGCCCCATGCCATGGCAAACAATAATCCCAATCCAAATGTGAAATTCAGCCCACCTTTTGTTCTGACCTATAAAGCCATTTCAGGGCAAACACACTAACTCATTTTATCGTAAATCAACATCAAACACTTGGATAAAATTATTTATCACCTCATGCACTGACATAAAGAGGAGAGAAACAATTTGTAAAATATCACAGCTGGAACACAATGAGAATTCTGATATACTATTTGAAATTACAGGCTATTACATTAGCACCTTAGATAATATTTACAAGGCTAAACACTACGGCGTACAGCTGTAGATCTAAAGGACTAAAGCTTTAATGCATGGAAGTGACTTTCAAAGCACATATTTTAATTTTCTCTGGATTATAATTGTTAATGAAAGATGTTTTCATTAATTGGGCAGCACCCTCATTTCATTATCTCAGACAAGAGAAACAGGGACTCTAAGTAGGCATTGTAATTTTAAAGTCATGCAATCCTTCATCTGACTAGAATACAATATGAATATTTCACTATTTGAATGACTCTAATTTTTCACTTACTGCTCAGGCAGAACTGATTCGAGACAGCATTCCTCGTTTCTTTTTTTTTTTAAAAAAAAGATGCATGGGTTCAAAAGTGCATGCCAACATATGGACATAGAGTAATTCTTTAAAAACTCAGCACTGGAGGCTATGAAGAGCAGCTCTTATACAGAAAAAAAGATCAATATAAAGAAAAAAATTGTTCTAGATGTAATTGAAGTCATACGTTTTTACACGACTTCTGCTATACACCCAATTACTGCTATTTATCAAACAGCAGACAACATTGAACCTGGCAGCATAAAAAACAAATTTTACTAAGTCAGGGGGAAGAAAAAAAAAAAAAAAAGAAGAAAAAAATAATCAGAAAGGGAAGGAAAAAAGATACAAATAATAAATAATTCAATATTCCTGAGGAAAGCTCTTGCAGAAAAGGCCTGACTGATTCAAACATCAGACGTGAGGCTGACAAGAGATATATCGATTTAGACAATTCTATCATTATTATTCCAGCCTGAGTCCTTCAGAAAAGCTGTTCTTTTTGCCTCTGTTTTTATTTCTGTAACTACCAACCTTTTCTCTTAGACCTTCCTCTCTTTGAACTTGTATTCATTACGGCTTTAATCTCAGCCTAGCTATAAACCGATAAATACGAATGCTACTCTCATTTATTTGAAATGTAAGTTCAGGTTTTTTAAGATACAGTGCTGGAAAATATTTGCTTTACATACAAGCGACTTTAATGTTTCCTTAAAATAGGTCAAATGCTTCTTGAAGTTTCTAATTATAAGGACAGGCCTTCGACTTCAGGATTAAGTGCGTGCAAGAAGACAGCACCTGGCACCTCCAATTTAGTGAAATTCAGACCTTTCCTTAACTTACCACCGACTGCTTCTAAGTTAACTTTATATGTGTAAGTAAAGCGTAGCAAATTAACTTTATTTTTTAGTTTGTTCTCTGTACCTAAATACACCGCCACCACTGTAAATGTATTGGAAAAAAATATTCTTGTAGGTCAACGCAAATCAGTAAAATGAAGCTGTATAATTACTGGAAAAAAGCATTCCTCCATTAGGCATCTGCAAGCAGAACTATTTCTTTGCTGTTCGATGTGTTAATTACAAGCAGATAGGATATGCCACAGAAAATTAACAGTCTTGCAAAGACATCAGAGATAAACACACAAAACAGGAGCTGCTCAGGGGTCAGGAGAGCAAGTCAATTTTGAAGAAAGATAAAAGAACTGTCATGTATATGATTGCTTATGAAAAGAGAAGAGGGCAATCCTGCCTTGTTATCATCAGTTAATTAGGCACTACAGTCAGGCATGCATACGCTGCAACATTTGCCATGGTAATCAAATGTATTATTCAAATGTGAAACAAAACAAAAGCAACTCCAACTCTGACAGGGAAGAACACAACCTGTCCACACAAAGGTGCTGAATTAACTTCATGGAAGAGTCTAAAAGAGCTCAGGAATACGTTGTACTAACTTTCTCAAACAGCAGTGCCTTTTAATTCAGGCTAAATTCCACTTCTACGGAAAATACTCTTTCCCAAATCTGATTCGCGTGCAAGGTGATGACCTTTGTAAGCAAAGATGAGGCTAATGAAAAGCAACTGATAGTGCAGTAGGATCCCGTTATATTTCTAATACAAATATGACAGTGAGACTAACAAATGCAGACTTGACAAAGCACGCTATCTCACAAGTCAGACAAAAAAAGGCAAGCGATATACATTTGCACTGTCCTAAGCTGTAATTGCAAGGAAAAATAAAACTAATAATTGCTCTGCAAATGGTGTGATGACACTATGTGATGACCACCCTTTCCGTCTCACTAAGGCTTATACCACTTACACCACTATACAACTGGTCTTTTTTCAGTTTATACAAAACGGATGCTTTTGGGCTACTTTTTATTCAACTAGGCAGAAGACCTCCAGTACTAAGTTCAGTAACAAAAGTGGGATAACATTAGCCAGGGAATGACAGCAAGTTAATAGTTTCCTGTTTCTTCATATTAAGCTTTTAGAAAACAATTTTGAGATCATCTATTTTCTCTACACAAGTAAAGATCAGCGAGAAAAATCCAACTGGACTTTGCTCAATTTAGCCGAGCTGCATCTCCCTATATGAAACGCACGCTCCCTGCCATGACTAAGGAAAGGGAGAGCAGGGCACGCCTTCTCAGCCAAGCTTCTAGGAAGACTGGGAGAGTTGGGAGAGATGAACGCCAATTAATTGATATCATTCCTCGTCTGGAGCACTAAGACGCTGAAGGACCTGGAGAACAGCAGATACAGACAAAAACAGCCTAATATCCCTTCTGCTCGTGCCCAGAAGGCTTTCAATTAATCACGTGTTACTTTTTCAAGGCTCCCAATTCTTCCAAAACAAACAAAAACTGTGATAATTTCCCAGTACTTTATAAACCCTTACCTCCTCCCTTTCTTGTAGTAAGGACAGGGACTCCTCAACCCAGCACAATCATCACTGGCTCTCATCTGTTAAGTCACAGTCTGATAAACCTGAACGAAAACACAGACAGTAGCCAGTCTTCTGCTGGATGGAGCATCCCCTGTAGCCTGAGACCTAATTCTGCAAGACTAGAATATAATTCATACTTTCTCATGTCTATGGCACAGAATCTCCTCTGCAGTTCTTCAGACGTTTTTCAGCTTCACATTCTTGCATGATATCTATGGTTTTCTCATATTTTGCCAAAAACCACTCAAAACGCAATAAAACATTTTGCTGAGTGTGCAGGTACTGATCAACTCCAATGATTAAATTATTCTGCAAATATCACTTAAAATAAGTAATAAAAAAACAAATTATGTGGCAGAATATCATCTATTATGCTATTATCTTGGAAGACAGCAGACATAAAAAGATATATATCCATAGAGAAAATCGATGCAAACAAAACACATCTAACAAATCAGTATTGTTTCTCTGCATTTCTCTCTTCTGCAGTCCCTCCTTTTCCAGCACAATATTGTCAATGCTTGACCATCTCAATCAAATACTATAGGAGCAAATAACACGATACAGAAGTCTCTCTTCTGATCAAATTAGTCTAACATGTATCAACATGAAACCCCAGTGTATCTGCAATCTGAGAGCCTTCAGTGTCCAGTCATACAGTAATCTGTTAGAAAGAAGTAATAGCTGTTTCTTTGGCACGGAGATTTTCTTTTAGTCAGTCTGTCACTTCTCATTTCAGTTAACAAAACGCTGAACGCAGCTCATCCTTGGACAAATATTACAGCTCTATAGAGTACAGAATGGGACGAATTGTTCCAGGGTAAAGATTCAATACAAAAACAGATCTGCAAGAAATTCCACAAAGTTCAGAAGATGGAGATACATAAGTATAAAACCACAGCATTACATATACACCTTATGTTTCCGTAATTCTTTCAGAAGTGCCTAAAATCTCTTTTAGAAGAAAACAAGCATAATAATAAAAAACCCATGTAAATAAAAGGAAGGAAACAAAAAAAAATCAACTTGAGGCAATTCAACTTTCTGCCCTTGCAAACAGGCCTCGGTTTTCCTTCTAATCAATGCAAATGTTTACAGTGATCATAGATAGAAGATCTGACTACTAAATCAGTTAAACATTCATCTTGCTAATACAAACAGGTATGTTTTCACAACCTGGGGATGAGAGCGTCTCGTGGTCAATACACAAAGCACCTGATGGATGAGCGGTGTGCGTATATACCAAAATTTGGTATTCTGCAAAATTAAACCCATTTATTCCTCTTCACATTTTACAGCATTTACAACTGTCAGACTTATTTAGCTGCAATTTAAAGTGAGAATGGAGCAATTAATAACCGTCTGAGTTTCACAGTTCAGTGTGTGTGTACCCAGTCTCTATCTACGCTGATTGCTGTTCCAGAGACTCTCACTGAAACCTTTGGGACCTCTGTCAAGGATTAATAACAATACTCATCCTATGAAAGCTCATATAGATATTTGATATGTAGAGAAAGGAATGGCTACATATGGAAAATCAGCTACATATGGAAAATCCTGTCACACTAGAATTGTAGAAATATGCAAAATGAATCTTTTTTTTTTCCTTTCCTAGTATTGTACCTGGCAAAAACCAAAATAAAACCCAGGCCACGGTTTCACCTTTCATCCCATAAGGCAGCTACAGCTTTTACATCGCATACTAAGACTTCCGGGACATTGTTTTGTACCCACCCAAACTCTTTCTGGTTTCTGCTGCTATGTGGAAAGAGCTCACACCACACAGAGCAGCAGTGCGGACACATTCTTATAGCTGGAACAAACCCATCCATCTCTCTTTGATTACAATTTAGTTCTTCCAGAGGTTTCAGCCTTGCTTTACTTTGCAGGTGCTGAGCCAGGACTGGCACGCAGCACATCCTGCCCTCCCAGGGCCTCACAGAAGCTCTGCCCCTTCACTTCTCCAAACAGGAAAGGATTCCCCCAGTGGGGGTCTGCATGCAGGAATGGCCATCAGATAACTCTTTTTCTTTATTTTTTTTTTAAGATAGGCTTTAAACTCTGGTTATCTGTGGTTGCTTATGTCATCAGATAAAACCAAACCGAAGTCTGTCTTTTCCTGGAATACTGCATGAAGTGTAATTGAAAGACAAATAAGAAATATGAAGGTTAAATACTTCTCCACAAGAGCAATTATTACGCCAATAAATTTTAACAAAAGAGGTGATGAGCTTGTTTTTCTGTAATTAAGAGTTTAGCATACCCTTTCTCCTTAGGCATTTAAAACACAATGTTAAAAAAACCCAAACCATCTATTTACCACCCTACTTTTCTGACCACAGGTCTTTAAAAATTGAACATGAAACTTTAAGAGCAGCGTACAAAAACATTTTTATCTTAAATAACTCTCCTTAGAGAGATTTCAATTTGAAACACTTTCAGTAATGGAACTAACTTTGTCAATCTTCCTCTCCCCACACAAAAGAAAATGTGTCTCAACTCACGACAGCATATACAAATATCTACAAATAAAGCTGGCCTTCCATATCTGCATAATACACAAATGTAAATTAAATCTCTTCAGAAGATTTTTAAAGTATAAAGCCAGAATGTTTGGATTACATGACACTTTAAAAGGTCAAACAGCACACATCTTCTTTCAAATTCCCGAAGTTGTAATATTTTATTGATGCACCACATAAAATCTGATTTTCAAGAATAAGGGTCAACACGGCACCACAGCATTATTAAAAAACCCCTCAATTTAATATTTCAGCCTCTTAAAATTAAGATATTGCAGTTTTATCAATTTTTTCCACACTTTAATTTGTTTGATTATTAGGCAAATACCATATCAAAGCAGTGAGACTAAAGAGAAATTTCACGCTCTTGAACTTCAGTAAGGAATGCCCACTAGCAAGAAAGTGAATACAGAACAATTTTGGATTGCTAAGGTTCCTCTCAGTCCCAAAGAGAGCAGGTAGGTGGTGCTTAGAAAAACACAGGCATCTGGGAAGACTAAATGCATTATGAGAAGCTTTTATTGCACATGGCTATTATTTTGTGATTATAATAGTGTCACATGATATTTTCCCCACAACAGCAGGAAATAACAACACTTTGGGATTTTTACAATCTCTCCAAATGTGTAAAATAAATTAAACATATAGTATTCTGCATTATCTTTCAATGGGATTGTGCTTTGAATGGGTATGGATATGATTATAGTATTAGCTTTTCCTCTTTTGCATTTAGAACATTTTTCCCCTGCTCAAGCAGACAGAAAGAAAGAAAAAAAAGTATCCTCAATCCACTAAAATAAATACTTCTGCTATATTCTGTTGCTTCAACAATGAATAAAGCAACCATGCAGCTTTATAATATCAATTCACAGGGCTCTTTCCGCTTCAGTGAACTGTTACTGAAAGGTTCAGAACAAAGCTACAGGCAGATCGGACAAAGCTGCTCTAACAGGATTTACATTAGACTCCAAGTGATAAGACCACATCAGAGAACCACTCACAATCTTCAGTACCTTTGATTAGAACAGCACAAGGACTGCGAGTATTTTAGCACTGAGGACCTGATCGCAGCATCTGTATTACACCTACTAATTCAAATGCGGATCCAATCTCTCCGTTGGTAGGATAATTTGTTTCCTCTTTTCCTTCGCCTCCCTCTTTGTCAAGTACATTGGGATGGTGATAAAACGGGACCCCAGGAAAGCTACAGTAATAACGAGCTATTAAACACACACAGAGTTATGAAAAGAAACAAAAGTACTGATTTTTTTTTTTTCCTTAAAGTAATTAAAATATTCCGTATTAGAATAATTAGTTGACACATTGGTGGGAAGAGCCAGACACAACAAGGAAGATCATATCACAAAGGAAAACATGATGCCCAATAATTAATTAATTAAATACCTCCAGGTGAAGTCACTGCCATGGATTTCTCACAAGCAATGGAGTTTCTTTGTGCAGACTTAGCTACAGTCGCATTCCTGAATATGTTTCTGCTTAAAGTAACTGCTACATTTCAATTTTTTCCTTCCCTTTCCCTTAACCACATTCATCTTAGCAACCCACGCCGATTATGCCAGACTAGCCCAAAGAATCTTTTTGTTTAATTTTTGCTATTGAACAGCCAATAAACATTCAAATATAAACCATTTGTGCACGACAATAAAACTCAAGGCTTTAATTAAACAAAGCACAAAAGAAAGCAACACAGCGTTTACGGAATGTAATGCCACCATTGTAGTGATTAGCGATTACCTGCTACGAGGCTAATCCGTTAAAGTTCCTTGCCCAATGCGGGGGCTAATACAGGGGTTTTGCATCACCAACACTAGCAGATGCTGATTATACCTTTACTGGCAACCGATACCGCATTGTCCACGATCCAGCCTTTTCAACTCAAACCATACTAATACTTGAACAACAGTTCAAAAATAAGTAGAGCAATTAAAACGCACGTTGCTTTTAATGTCATAAGCACAATGGCTGAACTCACCAGGGAGGCAGGATAGAAACTGCTCTGCGCCAAGTCTCTGAATTGATTCCTGCTGCTACGAGTGCTGTTGAGCATTTTGCACTGCACTGTTGTGATCAGTCACAAGTTTGGGGGCTCTTTCTACCCTCAAGCAAACCTCGGCTTTTGGAAGCACGTTTTCTTCCCAGAAGGAAACAAAACCTGAAACACAACTGACTTATGATATACCAAACTCCTGACTCAGCAAGACAAAAAGCAAACAAAGGAAAGAAACATCTTTACTACAGCAGGAATAAAGTGTTTACGGTAACTTTGCTTATTGGAACGGAAAAAAAAAAATCCAATTCAAAAGGCAAAAGACCAAACAAGCTAATGTTTAGTAATTTGAACATCTCATTAAAAAAACACCCCATCACCCAAAATTAGGACAACAATACAGTGGGATATCTATAAAAGTCTATAACTGCATGTTAAAAGTGTATTATTCTCCTACAGCCTGGCAATGAATATCCTTGTGTCATCAGAAAAAGTGCATTTTTTAAAATGCAGTATCCTTTTTATCATCACTTTTTATCCCAATAGTTTGGAATAAAATCATCACTTTTTATCCCAATAGTTTGATCCCTGGTGCTTCGGTAAAACAGAGAGATATGCCCTGAAACGTGCAGAGAAGATGCTCCTGCTACTGCAAAAGATTGGAATGGCAGTATTAATGAAAGCGTGCACACATGTTCTAAGCAACTTCCACTTCAGCTGTAAACTTTGCTTTGGCTGTATGTTCTTTGGCAGCACCTGGTGGAATTTGGATAAAACTACAATAATAAAGTAAAAGAAAAGTTACCACAACTCCACTACTTCTTTAAAAATACTTCTCATGAAGTTACTTCTTCAGTGATTCACAAAGCGCAAACTTTAACCTAATGTGAAAATAAACAATTTCCTGTTTTTTTACAAAATATCAGTGGGTATTTATTATAATGCCAAATACCCTATCATGGTAGCTACAATACATAGGTTTACTCTTGAGACTAGTAGTCAGCTTATTTTGCACTATTCTAGCAAAAATAGAGTAGTAAATAGAATTAAAAAAATGCCATCCATTTAATTCAATCCGAAGGAAAGAGTTCACAATTACAATAAATTAACTCTCACTCACAGGAGGAGATCCAGTTAACCTGAAGTTTTTTTTATCTCATTTTGTCTTCCCGCCCATGGCAGAGGGGTTGGAACTGGATGATCTTTAAGGTCCCTTCCAACCCAAACTATTCTATGATTCTATGGTTCTAAGTAAAACTGACATCTCAACTTAAAAAAAAAATACAATTAAATAAGAGGTATGATTTTAAAGACATATTAGAGAAAAGCATCTGACCACATTTTGTACTTGTCTCTGTCAATGACTGGCAACATCTTTTCATTAGCAGAGAGCAATCATTCAAACTAAACGGAGAATTCTTATGTAATTAAATATTATCTGCTTGTGGTACAGAGCTTCTAGAATTATAATGTCCTATCAAAAAGTATTCACATGGGGCGCAGGCAGGGAAGGAAACTTCTCCTCAAAGTAATACTATAGGAAGTATTTAGCATAATATGAGCCGGTGGCTGTCAAATTAGTCTTGTTTGAAATACTGTAATTAACAGAAGGGAGCCTAACATACTCATCACAGTTAGCCACTTGTATTCAAATCATGCTGAAGAATTCTGAGGCCCAGAAACATCTTTTCTCTTATTTATTTTTCTACTACCAAGCACTAAGACCTGGCGGCATTTTACCCCAATAACAACCTTTAAAAAGCACTTGTGATTTATTTTCTCTATATACAGCATAGGAATAAATTAATAAAGACAAGTACTGACACAGGTAAGACCATTTCACGGAAGACTTTCAAGTTGTTAAATTGAAGTTAAAACAAAACATCATGTTAAGAAATAATTGTACTGACAACTGATATTCACACTTTTTTGGTAGCAATCTCTTCTACTGAAAATAATTTGGGGTACTTACATTTATAAATGCACCATCCCCTTTGAAAATTTGTCTTTGAGATGACAAATGTTGTTGTTGTGCTGTGTTCAGAAATAGAGCGCGAGATACTTTACTACCATGTGTTCCAAACTACCTTGTTCATCATTGTTCATCTGCCATGTGTTCCAAACTACCAATGTTCATCATTTTTCATCATTTCCTTCTATCTTTGATATATTCATTTTACAAATAGATAATACTGTAAACTGAAAGCTAATCCAGGATATGAGATGTATTTCAACAGGTAACTAAAATATTACCACGACACAGAGCTTTCTGGCAAGCACAGACCTAACAATATCAATTTAAAATTAGAATCTAAACTTTAAACGATGAGACGAGTTATATTTTCTCCAGTGCCTTTCACCAGAGACTCTCAAGCACTTTACAGACATTAAGAAACAACTTCACAAAACTTCTGAGAGGTCTGAAAAAGGGCATATGGATCACTTAACCCACCCCTGAAACGCAGCCACCTTTTACATGAAGCACAAGTGTACCGGGACATGCCACGACTGCTCTGGACAGAAAATGAAGGGAAAAACTTGCAACCTGTTAAAAACAAATTCTAAGTTACACCTTTAGCGTCTGGTGCTTGACTGTGGTATCTCATAACCAAAACCAGACGTGACTTCAGCATCCTGACGTTGCTGAAATCCTGAGATAAACCTTTTTGCATGGTTTCTATTGTGTTGGAAATTTTGCAAAACTATCATTAACATTAGATGCTTTAATTTCAGGTTTGTGAAGTGCTCCTGTGTGTCTCTCCAAAGCACGCGCTGCACAGGCTGCACGTGTTCCCAATATTAGAAAATGATAACTCTTTACACTCTGCAAGTCGGAATCTCACAAATCTTAGGTAAATAAATATTTCAATGAATAGTTTTAGGCTTTTATTTCAGTTCAACTATGTTAATAAAAGGTTTTTTCTAACTTTTCAGCAGCATTATAACTTCTTTTAATAAACAAGACTGGTACAATTTAGATCATGCGTATCTTCCGCTTACTTTAGATCTGCTGTCAGGAAAATGGAGAAAGGGAGTAGACAAAAGGTCAAGCAACTGGAGTTCAAGATTCAATTTCTTTAAATGCATTTACTCGCAGGCTCTAAAAGCCATGTTATAGTTTAATCTTCCCCAAACCATTCAGTTTCTGCTAGATTTAGCACTTTTGTCCCTTTGAATTCACGGACTTCACATAGCTTCTCCCAGGCTGGCAGGCCAACATATTAGAAATAAAATGCAATTCTGGTATCTGACACTTCAATTTAGCTTCTTCAGTAGCAAAGATCATCAACTGCACTGCTTTCTCCCATGACAGAAGATCACCTAAATATCGCTTAACTGATGTGAGCTCTGTTGGTAATGCATACACTGTCTTCCCACTACATTACCACCATGCTGCCTAGAACAAAAATCAATTTTTAATTGACTGGATTATTTGAGGAATGTGGCCCATCCACTGCGCACAGCTGATAGATTCTCCTAGTTTTCTTGTCAGCAAAGACTGTAAAATTTCAAGCATCTTCAATTCAAGGATTTATCCAGAAGCCACATGAACAGAACATCATCACAGTGTTTTTTCAGTCCTACGCCTCCTTTGTTTTCTTTCCTGGCTAGCGAAGTTAAGTCTCTATACCACAGTACAAATAAGAAAAACACTGACATAGGAAAGATGATGAGGCTTCAGTTGAAATGAAAATCATGCAAACGGTAGAAAATGGATAAAAAATACAGAGGACTAGAGGGGACTTGAAAAAGTCCAGTTTGGCACTTAAGAGTATGACGGTGGATTATACCATAGAGCATCAGATCTGCAAGATCCAAGAACAACCTGCAATACTCGGCCCCAGCAGCAACCAAAGTGCGATCTCTCAGCTAAGTATCATTACTGTTTCCTCCAATTAACATTGCTGCCTTGAGATATAAACCCAGGCAGTTAAGGCAAAGGGTTGACATCAAAAGCAAACATTATACAAACAAAAACACCGAGGTAAGTATGTACAAAACACTTGACACTTGCAGTAAGCAATTTTATGAAACACACTGTAAAGCATTTAATGACTATTTGGTACAGACTATAAAAGTTTCTACCACTTCAAGGAGTTTTCTGACAGATTAGTTGTATAGTTTTACTAACTTTGATCTCTCACTTTCTTACTGCTCAAAGAAAATACAACTGCACTCATGTACTAAACAGAAAATTCCGACCTCATATTGCAGCCATTTCCAGCGTACTCAACTGCCAAATTCTGCACTGCACTCACATGAGTTTTAATTAACAGAGCAACGTCAAAAATCAGCACAGTTCCAGAAATTACAAATTTAAGATTGTGGTTTCTTGCCAGTAAAGATATTTATGAATATACATTTGGCTTCTTAGGTTTCTGAGTGTCATTTCACAAAGGTCCAAACTATGTATTTTTCTTTAACCATGCGCATTCAGGCTCGATTAAGTGGTCAACAGGTTGGGGGTTATTTGTGTTCTCTGTGTATTACATCATTAAAGCAGCAGCACTGGCATTTCTTAGTAACTCTCCCGGCAGTTTTTGCCGTAGTCGATTGGACCATGTTCAGGCAGTGCCGCTCCGTTTCAGAAAGCCGATCCCTGACATAATCCTCTGAGTCTGCTACGCTGCCACCTCTCCCAGCCCAGGCGAGCGGGCGCTGCAAACCACGCTGGCTGAGCCACTGCTGCCGCTTTTAGAGCGGCGGTGCTCCCTCGTGCCAGTGTAAGATGCTGGGAAAAGCATCCTCAGAGCGTTCCCGACCGTCTCTCAGGCTGTTGTGATTCTTCCATCACTCCTACGTTGATTCGTACCTGCAGTACGAATCTTAGCAAATTAGGCATAGTCCTATTTCTAGCCAATAAACTAAGCCACATGGTTCGGGGGGGGTTGTGCTGGCTTGATGAAAGCTGAGAGAAGAGAGAAATACCTGATCTTGCATAAAGTTAGAGTGAAACAGTAAGAGAATGCCTGATTTGGGTTACACCTGTCAGAACAAAGCCAGTCTGTCGAAGTTCCTATCAGAGCAGCACCTTGCGCCCTGTTAGCGTGGCATTTCTGATGCAATCCTGAAAATCCTAAAAGCCAGACCTCCTGGATCATCAAACCATACCCCATATATTTGCTGTCAGAATTCAGAGCTCCTGGAACTTGATATTCACAGAAAACTCTCCTCCTCTGCTTTAACAACAAACAAACTTCAGTTTTTTTCAGAGCTCTACCCACTTTTAAGCTGCTCCATGAGTTCCAAAGGTAGAAAGTAACAAAGCAAATATTTCAACTGATTTTTTTCTGTTTTATTTCCTGCTGATTCATCGCAGTAACATAACCAAAGCTTAATCAGATATCAGACAAAACCAAGCCACCTTTAAAAACATAAAGCAAACCAGGTCTCTGCCTATGTCGGTAATGGTCAACCATTTTCCCAAATTTATTTAAACCTGAATTCATACTTTGAAATAAGAATAAAAGCAGGATTACAATTACTTTAGAAGATCAGTTAAAAATTAGAGCAGACCGTTTCACCTTTTGATTCAGAGGAACATGTTTATGGTTCAGGTTGAAATGTATGTTTCATATGCTACTAAAGTCCACTCGCAATACACTGCTGTCTTCACCCGAGTACTCTTGAACTGCTACTGCCCTAAAAGCAGCCTGGATTCAATGACTAAGTGGCGGGAACACACAAGATGAATCTAGGACATAGCAAATTTCTACTACTGTCTTTTTAGTATATTCAAAAAAAGTGTTCTGTGACTCTAGAACTACTGTTTAATAAGAAATAATCCAGGAAAGAAATACAAACTATAAGAAAATATCAAATACGGCAAAATATAACATTAACCTAATTCCTCAATACTTAATTACCTAAACAAACTCAATTAAACTTGTGATTTACTGGCTTAACAACAACTCTATCAACCCATTTTCATGACAGGCCTTTTCAGTACTGGTATATAACTCTGAAAGCAAACTGCTTAGGAAAATGAGTTATAAAATAAAGAAACAACTAATACAAATGACTGGATTTGATCCCTAATGTGAATGAATATTCAAGCTGCCATTCCATTAACCCTTAGAGTTTGTATACCACAGCCCAGCTTTGACAAACACAATGCAGTTATAGTCTACAGCACTCAAAAGTCAATCCAATAATCTTTTAGAAGATTATAATCAAGCTCTTTTTCATTTGCTCATCATGACAACTGAAAAACTGGGGAGTTCTTTTCCTCTTATGAGATGAAATTTAGCTCGTGTATAACCGTGACTGAGAGCAACCTGTGGATGACTCCACTATGAAAAAGATTCCAATCTTATTAAAATAAACCCAGCAATATGCTACTCTTACATAGTGCATTCCCTCTATTAGTGTTATTTTACAAATAAAGAAAAAAGTCTAAGTTGAAATCAACATTTTGAAAAATTACTTGAATTCCTGCAAAATGAGTGAGTTTTTCTGAAGCATCCATCATCTCTTAAAACAAACCCTCTGTCTCTCAAATCCAACATCCAGCTGCTGAGGCACCTAAGACAACACATTTCCCCAAGGATAAGGAAAGAACAGTAGAGCATAAAATTCATACTAAAAGCCAGAAAGTCCTGACACTTAGGACTTCTGAGTTTACCTTTGCTCTTCTCATGTTCCCGTGCAATTTCAGCAACGGTGCAATAATTGTAACTCAGCCCTCTTTCCAGATTAGAAAGCAGCCCTTCAGTAAGTGCCAAAATAAAGCCAGGCTGCATTTGATTTAATGCGGTATTCGGAGCAAAACAGAAGCCTAAAAGTTCCTGCTGTTCCAGGTCACTACGGTGAAACTAGGACAAATGAGGAACACGCCAGCACAGAGCAGATTCCTATTCATAAAATCTGAATTCTTCCCATTAAATCTGATTTTTAAAACAAAGTTTATATTTTGCGGTTGGAGGAGGGCATATAAAGCACTCAGATAAAATATCCTTTATAGCTAACAACATAAGCTGTTATGATAAAGTATCACTGAACACTCTCTCACCAAACCTTAATATTTCTTCCCTCAGATGAGCACAATTATCTCAAATGAAGAAATGACAACTTCATTAATTAAATAATAAATGACACTGACTATTATTTTACTCCTTTCCATAAAATCAAGTAGATTAAACTATTGAGCCAATATTAAAATCTCTGTTTCATGGACAAAGAAAGCGAAGTTGCAGATCAGAAAAGACATGTCCATCATCGAACACTGATGAAGTGACCGACGGCAGCGTTTAAACAACGTCGTCTCTTTGTTAAATTACAACCAGCAGATTTTAGTACTTTTTGTTACCTGCGTAGGATTTCATCCAAAAGGTCTCCACAATTTCCTATTTACTGAAATCCATTAATAAATAATCAATGTTTTGGTCAGCTTTCTTCTACTTCATTCATTTTCATTTGATTCTTTCCACAGCATCTTTTTTAACTCTTTTCTAGGTTACAGCAAAGCTGTCCCTCTCTCATCCAAATCCCAGATGTTGCACAGAGAAAATTTTGAAGACATTTGTGTCAGCTGTTAACAGAATCCTCTGTGCAATTTTTTCCGCCACATATTTTTGTTCTTTGTATTACGTACTAAACTTATTTCTATTTTACAGTTTTCCAAAATGCTATTTTATATAAGCAATGATGGAAACCAGTATCTGCCTCTGGCTACTTGCAGGCTATACTCTGGCTTTTTCGCTCACACACACATACATTGGTTTGTCCTGCTTTACTTACTTGTTTACTTAATGGTCTCTAATAGCAAGTTTATCTCCATTCTTTGTTTACAAAGCTTTAATTCCTTCATCACATTCCAAATACATTCTTCTTTAGCAGCGGTCCCTAACAGCAACACAGTTCCCCTCCACCCATCATCTTACTCCCTTACATTACAAACTCCTATGAATTGAATTTAGGTATATACACAGTAAAAATATTTCATATAAGCCAGACATTTATTCTTCTCTTTTGAAACATTCATTTAATAATGCCAGCCCATTAATCGGATGAATGCTAAGTGCAGGACAATGTTATTTTACCTATTTTAACCCTAATTTTACCCAGAGGGAAACAAAACAATTTCCAAAAAGCCATCACTTACTGCAGCTCTTTATTGATATTTCAGAAATGCATTTGTCCCTTGGATATATTCAGAAAGCATTCTACAAGTCTAAAATGCATCTTTTTAATAACAGTACCACATAATTTTTCAGTGCTATACAGAGATGAAGAAGTGCAAATGTTTTATCTATCCCAAAACAAAGGCAATAAGCCTTTGTCTTTGCTTTCTTGTGTGTGTGTGTGTTTGTGCGCGCTTCAAGCATTTACCTTAATGAGCTTTGTTTCTTTGTACCTCTGGAGATTAGTATTCTGTCCAACAAAACAATTTATTGCCCAAAATATTACCACTGCTGATAAAATCTTAGCTTCTCCAATACTTCTGGCTTGACAGCTAATACCCTAATGTTTCATTTACAGCTGAACAAAGCAGCTTATCTCTACTAAAAGAGGAATTAGTTACTAGTAAGAAATAATTTCAATCATCTGTTCAGCTTCCAAAGTGAAGTGATGACTTGTGTATTCTTGCTTCTATCTGATGACAGGTACGTTGCAGTTCTTGGAATACAGAACAGGTCCGTCACGTAAGCTTTGTAATTCGTACAATGCAGCCACGGGGATTAAGGAAGAGTCAGGTCTTTGCTGTCAAAAAATCTGCAATCAGCAGTGTGCGGCAGTCAGCAGTTTTACTTTACAGATAGGGCAAAGGGGGGAAAAAAAATCAGTTCTGATCAATAAATAGCTTCATTTTGTATCTCCAGCTCTTTGTAATATTCCAATGAGTACATGCATCTATGAAAACCTCTATTAATAACAGAATGGATTCTGTTGACAAAATCATATTTTCAGGCATGTGCTTTGCACAAATGGCTTTGCTCATCTTACTACGTAACCACCTAATCACTTATATTTCCAGGAATGCAAATCTAGTAGGGTTTTACCCACATATCACACACATCAAAGAGACTGTGGAATTCCTATCTAGACTAGTTGATATATACTTGGAAATCTCTATGGCAAAGGACAAAGGCTGACTTTTGCTTGACGTCTGAATGACCTTCTTATCCCAACATAATTTTTTCATGTTGCTACAGAACAAGGTTGCCTGAATACCTCAGGGAAAGCAGTGCAAGATTTGCCCGCACTGCATTTTCTCTGTACATCTTCTCTGCATTAATATTTTTTGTAATTAGTAATTACTTTTGCACCAAGCTTAAAGGAATTACAGAAGTAACTAGATCCATAGCGACATTCTTGAGTTCTCTAATATTTGGTTCTTTAATTGAGCACCACAACTTATGGAAGCATAAGAATTTATAGCTAATACTTGTCAAATTCGGTACCAGCTTTATCAGAAATTATGGATTTCAGGTGTCACTCATTAAAAAAACAACTGTGGTTGGAGGTGAAAGATGAGGTTAAACTATTAATAGCAGAAAATACACCAAAATTAAAATAATCCTTGAGAATGAATTGGAAAGATACTGTCATGTTAATGTCAACTGGTACTTGCCACATGGTCAGTGATACAGACCCCTGATTTTATTCACCTTGATTGAGATCCCTGTTACACACAACTGTTGAACTTAAGGAAATTTTGCAGTGAAAGAGTTAGAGAAAACTGTGTGGTTTTAAGCACCACACAATAAAACAAATTTTCCATGGTTACAGCACTGTGGATTTGGTGTCTACTTTTTCAAAAATTTCAGAAAACGAGGGGGTCCAGTGGCAAAAGGCTTCTCTCAAGTTAAACGGATACAGCACCACTGACTGCAAAGCTCTGGGGTTTTTTAAGGTAAAGGAAATTGTAAATTATCTAATTGATAGCAAATCTTTACTTCAGCCTGACAGATGATAATTTTCAGCTCAGAAAATACACAACTGATTTTTTCTTATGCAATAATGCTAACTAATTAGGTATTAGGAAGAGGTACTATGATTTTGCAATCCTACTACTTAATCCTTCATTCAGAACTTTCACACTGTTATGTCTTAATGGAGTTCCAATGGATCCGAAATTAATTGTGCATTTCTTTCTGAGATTCTTTTAAATCACATCACATCCGTGTTTGTTCCTCACTAATACATTACAGAATCATTTGGCTGGGAAAGACCTTTGAGATCGAGTAGAACCGTACCTGTCCACTACTAAACCATATATCTGAGCGTGCCATAGATCAGTTTAAAAATTAAATTCTAACACACATGACAGTTCTACTACTCTAAAGGTGTCCACAACATGTGTCATCTGCTGTATGATATTAAACTCGACCTTTCAGCACCATGCGCATTTCACTGACCATTCCGTTTCCAGTTACACGCTCTTTCCTAGCTCTCAAGAGCTACCAGGCCACGTTACCACTTCTCATACTCCTCTGTAAGTCCAGAAATCTGATCCAGCTTTATAGAGCTAAAAGGTCAGTTTGCTCCTGTGCTGCAACAGGTTGCTTTATTGTACTTTCATGTGTCTTACGTTGGTTATAAAAAGACAGGAATGGGTTAAGCAGCCCTTTTTTTCTTTTTTAATTGAGGGATGTGTTTGTTAAAAGAACTGTGACATTACAGAGGATAATGTTACATGCTGTTAAAAAAAGCGCTATTTACTAGAACCTGAATTTGTACTTTAAGTGAGCTTAATCAGAATCCTAAACGCTTACTCGGCCATTGCAGCACAGAGCAAATTCTGCATGACTGCCCAAGGGAGAGGCAAGATTAATCAAAAGGTTGTGATTAGAGTTAAAGTAACCATCATTTTACACACATTTATCTGGGAACCCAATAGTACTCAGTTAAATGCTGGTAAAATGCAGAAACGGGCATTATTTCACTTATTATTAGACTATAGTTGCCTCTGAGACTCAAATATATTCTGCAAAAGGAAAATCTTCACACAACAGTTTAAAAGGCAACACCAAAAGAATGTGATAGGTAGAGCGATCCCTCAGAAAGAATGTAGTTGGAATAATCAGCTGCAGGAAGTCATTAAATGAGCAAAACATTCAAGACTATTTCTTGTCCCAAATGTTGTGTTCTACTAGCATGTAACATTCAGCTAAGATAACCACCAGCACAGAGCAAATAGCCCTTTGATACGCATTTTTTGTTTTTATAACCTTTCTTTACTACCCATCCTTTCCCAGTTCCGCAATCTGTGAGATCATCCATAGAAACCCGTTGCATTTTTTTAAATTAATTTTGCTTTTTAAATTAATCACATCTTTAAACTGGTTGAAAAGAGCCGATAGCACTGAATCACCCCAAATACCAGCATGTTTTCTTAATTTGAAAAGACTAGAAAAGGAGCAAATGTTAATTCCTGCATATTGCCCTACCTGTATTTCAACCTCCTGTTTTTATGTCTACATATCTATTGATACATGCACACATGCAAATGCTCCTCACCTCACTTCTATAATAAGCAAAGATCTAGATATAATAATGAAAATATGGATTCTTTCTGTTCCTCTCAATAGTCAAGGTAGACATTGGCAGTATGTTGAGTAGCTTATGTGACAGTATAGAATGCTTATTTAGCTGATTGCTTAACATGAATAAATGTTCAAAACAGCAAGCCAGGAAAATATTACCATTATTTAAGATTGCCATGAAAGTCTTCAATCTGATAAAATAGGTGGAATAGAAATACTTCTACCTAAGCTGACAACTAAGGCACAATTTTCTTTTTGGTTTATTGGAAATTCTCAATAAAAATACAAGAATATATAAGAAGGTGTAAGCTAACGCAGCTGGAACAACAATTATAGAGACAGCTTTATAAAATGAATATATATATATGAGCATACAATGAAATTGGTAGAGGATCTGCCACATAAGACAACTTGAGACACTCTGAAAATACTACTGAAAAGAATATGAATATATATTTACATAAGGCTAAGTCCTGGAGTTCTTGCTCACCAGATCCTTATTTAAATCCATGAGAAGGCTTCTGTGAAGGGATATAATGAGATGTGGTCCCACTGAGTGAAGGTGGGTTTTACCCTAACTTATCCCTCACAGCAATAATGACAATACCGACACACACAGAACCACGAGTTCTATTTGGCCTCAAGGCGTTTAATTTTTAGTGCAGGTGCTGCGCTGTCATTAATCTCTGAGAACAGTATTAATTTAATGACGCATGCATTAAATGTATAAACACAGCTATAAAACTGACTTCACTTGACAAAAGTATTGAGGTATCCCTTCACTGAGATTATAACTCTGAAATTAAGTTTTGCGCAAAGTACGTCTTCTTGAACAGTAAATTATAAGTAAGATTTTACACGCGAAAAACTTAATTAAGTAGTTGATTCTGCAAGTATCTGAACTGTGGTTGCAGCCACGGTATATTTACTATATTTAACATCTAGTACAGTTTCAAAACAATTTTTTCTTTCTCCACACTTATTAGTATTTTTTAAAATACATGAATTTGACAGCATGCACCGACAGATGTGGAAACTATCCATTTGCTGCACACTGTGTCAGTTCAATTGTCCATAAATGCTTAAGAAAATGGAAAAATGGTAAGCGTGTGGGCTGCGTGCATTGACTGTGGTCACTTCTGTTATTTTTCACCTCATCACACATTGCGTGAGCTGCATTTCCAATTAACCTTCCCCTGAAATAAGGTAACTTGATACTGTCCACACTTCATTTTCTTTTATACTGATACAAAATGTAATTTCTTTATCACATAAGAAGATGGCCTGTTTACATTTCTATAGAACCTCAGAACTTGCAACCGGCAACACAGAACAGATTGTTGTGCCCCCGAAGACTCTTTGAAGCCAAAGACACCCTCTGTGGGAGCAACAGATTGTCCAAGAGGCATAAACCTCAAAGTAAGAAATTTTTGTGGTTTCCCTGTATAAAAGATAAGGTTTAGGAAAAGCAGCCCTATCACCAAATATAGCAGTAATGTGTGAATTACTAAACGTGTAGGAGAAAACACAGATTTCCTATTATTCATGGACAATTTTAGCAGGTTAATCCTATCAACTGCAAGGATTTTGGCAGATAAAAAAAGCCAGAGCATCTGTGACTGACTTTTCTTGGAAAGAAAGCAGATCCGAAGATAACTCCTGAGTCAGTGAATCCAATCACCTCCTAGGAAGCCACATAATGTAATTTTTGATAAGAAACTGAGGAAACTGTGTCTTAAAATTTGGTAACTGTTTGACCTCCTCTAGCCCATGTTCCGAATGGCATCATGTTTCAGAAACTCCCTGATGTGACTATACAAAGGTTCTTTTATATCTCTCCATAAATTATTACAGACAGCATATACCTATTTGTCTTTGTGCCTTTTAGCTTAAAATGCTCTCCATATCCCTGTCCCTGAGAAGTGCTCGTAGAAAGTAATTATATCCTCTTCTCAACCTTTTTCTTTGCTTGACCAAATAGGCTTCTTTTTTTTCTCGTATGATCAGTTTTCCATTCCTCATCGTACTAACTTTTATCTGCACTTATTCCGCTTTGTGTCCACATGCCACGATCCAGACGCACCACTTGGTTAACCGAAGACACGACACGTAGTTAGTTCTAAGTCTTGTATGTGCCATTAGACTTGGAACTAGCTGTGTGCTTGAGTTTAGGATATATAATTCATAACATTAACTACGATGTTTTAGAACTATTATAATGTTTAACAATAACACCTTAGCCGCAAAATCCTTGAAAACCGGTAACGTGGGGTCCAGCCAAAGACACTAGGCACACGGTCTAGATTTGAAATGAGTCTGTATGGTCTGTTCATGCAAAACCAGCAGCTTTTAAACAAACACATTTGTTAGAGATTAGTTCCATCACTAAGATTAGCCCTTTTCAAAAAATATTTTAACTACAGCACTTTAATTTTACAGTTTTAAGTATTATGCTACTAAGAAGAAATAAACATGCCAATAAAGAGCTGTCATTTTAATAACAGGTTCTGTGATTATATACCAAACTGCTTAAACAGTTTACGTGTATTCTTTTAAGCATTTGCCCACAGCTATATGGTATGTCTGGAGAGCTATTTGCTCCTTTGGGCTAATTTTCCTTCTAAATACTTCTCTACTTATTATCACGACCAGCAGTAATTATAGACAAATTATTTTTTAATGAATATACTATAGTTTCTTTAGACTTCTTGCCATTTCACAGCAGGCTCCAATGCACATTACAGTAACAGTATCTCTGTTAGGTGGCCACTTTAGGAAGAAATTGTTCAAAACATACGGTAGGACAGGAGAAGAACATGGCAAAAAAAGAGAAAGCATTTTATTGCAATAATCAAATCAAAAAGATTTCCTAACACTCTACTCCCACCCCACCCGAAGAGCCAGTCATCACAGTTCTACAAATTAATGGATAGATAGCTTAATATAATGCAGGACTATTTACTCACTATGGATTATGTTATGTCTGGTCCACCTGGCTGTATACTACAGGATATGGTGATGTCTCGTGAATGTGAGCTCATCAAATATATGCAACTGCTGCTGTGAGTGCATGGGAATATACTGTCATCATCTTCCTCGCCTAGCAAAAGAGAATTGGCATATTTAGCACTTGATGTCAGGTCCTCAGTAAGAGGAACTTCAGATGAGCTGTTACAACTTACAGAAGAGAAAAGTCTAGTCTTCAAACGGTATAAAATGTTGTTCCTTCTCAAAATACTATAGCATTACAACTGAAGATTAAGTAGACATGAAGTTTGTGACCTACAAACTCTTCCAAAAAATTCAAAGTGATTTTCATCACCTTAACAGTTTTAAGTTTCTGGCATAAAGTACATACACTACCCATAAATCTTTTGAGCAATGAGATATTTAGCATAAATTTATCATTAAACATATGTAATATATGAGCAACATAACCCACAAATACATCTCATTTACCAATATTAAACTATACGAAATTTCAAACACATTTAGCTTACTACGTTATTCAGGAAGGAAATGTATGTATCTATTTAACCGATATTACTTACATGTCAATTAATTTAAGCACTCTTTACTATACAAGTTACTGTAAACTGTAGAAGAGGTATGTATTGTTAAATACTTAAGATTTGCCTGAAAGAAAAACTTCAGTAAAAATCTTATTTTCATCTTTTCCTAAATGACTCTAATTACAGGCATGTTTTAGAGGATGGCACTCAATAATTAAAGTAAATAGAAAATAAAAGAGAGTAGCTTAGTGTAAAAAAATTCTAAGCCCATAAATTACGTGTATATTACACTAAATAAACACACAGGTATTTCTTAATTGCAAAAGTTATACACAAATTCTGTATAAATAGACAAACACATATGCATGTACAAGGTACTCCAAGCTAATTTTAACAGTGGATTTGAAATTTCAAAGATCATCAGATAAACTTCCCACCTAAAAGGTACTACATAACCTCACAGATGACTTATCAAATACAAAGGCCTATGAAAAACATAAGTAATTACGTACATTGATCAAGTAAAAGACTTGACTGTCAAAAGCTCGGCAAGCATCCTAAAGCTACAGACAAACTTCATATTGTATGCAGGCACAGCAGACTTTGAAGAGTACAACTAATTCTATTAGGTATTATCACACCCGGCAAGTGAAGTTTGGAATGTATTTTACTGATAGCGGTAAAGAAAGACACCGAGAAAAACACAAACAGTAAATAAAGATAATCAGGAGAGAAGTACCAAATATTTCATGGTAGACACTCCCTTTCTCTCTCTGCTCACATCTTGAGTTGATAAAAGTTTGCTTCCTGATGACAAGGCTGATATTCGCACAACCCCTCTGTCATCACACAGCTTGGTTTGTTGGTTTGGGTTTTTTTTACATCTTAGTTGCCAGACCCTTTAGCAAAACAGCGCACACTACGTCCACCCAAACTGAGATTCCAGACCTTCGTGAAAACTACATTTTTCACTGATGATCTGAGCACTTACCAGCTCCAAGTTTACTTATACTTTTTACACTCCCTCCAGCCTCATTTTTGGCCAGTTCTGCATACCTTCCATACTGCTCTAATTTCAACAGAAATAGCCCTAACTGTGCTTCTCGCAGTGCATGAATAAGACAAACTCATAGTAATAGCCAGAACATCTGGTAAGCACTGAGATACCAGGGGACAACTCCAAGATGTTTTCACAGGCATATTCCAAACGTGTGCAACTTGAGTGGGTCACAAGCTTTTCCATACGCATTCATAAGCTCCTAAGTCTGACCAGACCAGAACACCCACACAAGGTCCAGTTTGGGTTCCAGACCCATTCCATCTTTTGAGTGTCCTGCCACTCTAGAAGACTGCTACATGCCACGACAGCTCTTTAGACGCCAGTCACCACGACCTTTTGCACGAAGAGCACACTTAGGTGGAAAGTCCTATCACATATAACTTGTCCCTTATCTATCACCATTGTGACTGCATTGCATTATTATTTTAAGAAACGAAAGAAAATATTACACACAGTATTTCCTTATTGGGTTTGAACTATTTATAATCCTTCATTAACTTTTTCAAAATACAATTGAAATCTAGATATTCTTCAGAAGAAAAAGTTAGTCATTTCAGCCTAGTTTCAAACAGTGATTGGTTCATACTGTATTTTGAATTGAGTTATTAATAACTATTATTCAAAGCTGTTACCTTTGTTCTTCCAAATTTTGCTTGACATCCTCCAAAATGTTACGGACAGTGACGTGTTAGAGAAAGATAAAAGAAATTGTGTTGTGTGCTCTGTTTTCCTTTTTCTTCCTAACAATTTCTGGCATTCAAAAATGTATTTACAATATATTTTACATTTTAAACAGAAGTATGACAGATTACATCACTATGCTATCCTCTGTTAATCACACCTGAACCTTGCTTGTGGGTGATATCTTTGCGAATTAGAAGAATAAAAGGGAAGTCAAATCTCAAAAGAATTCTGCCGTCCACTTACTTTTTTTCGTATATAACCGAAAAGGAGCAGTACAGATGACATAAATAACATTATCATGGTCTTTTGTAACAAGTTAGAGACTAATACTTGAAAAATGACCAAAGCCCACAGCATAACTATGTACACTTAGAACATGAATTAAAGGTTTTGATTATTGATGAGGAAAATACGAAAGCAATTCTTGTTGTTGCATTTAAGAAGCAACTAAAGTGCAAAGCAGGGTAAAGTGTCATTGAAAAGTCTGCATTGATGCTTGCTTGATACTTGGAAGATGAATTACAGTTCTATTAATTCAGGTTGGCAGATTGGACTTGGCAAGCATAATAGTGAGAGAGCTTTCATGACATGTTTTGAGCTGAGGGACCATAACCCACAGCACTTAGGATGAAACAATTTACAATTTGTCTGTCAGTTGTCTGTCTGTCTTTCATCCTTTAAGAAACCATGCAGAATCCTCAGCTAGAATCAGCCACAATTAATGCCCTTTTTGTGCAAGTTCCCTAAAAAACTCATGATTCACCTAGTGCCAGAGCTGTGATAAGCTAGTAACAGTGACAGAGATCAAAGTCCAGACAATAGTAAGAAAAGAGGCATTCAAATGAAAACACCGTTACTTCTATGACATGTGGTTTATCAAAAATCAATAAAGTTATGAGTTTTCCATACAACTTCTGTGAATTACATCCTGTAAATTCATTCCGATGAATTATCTGTACTGTCTTTGTTTTATCGTTTTGGAAAGCTCTGCGGCAAATATCTTAAGTACAAATACCTAAACTAAACTTAAGAGATTTGGGAGGCTTACAGCTTCTTGATTTAATTGCATTACACGTCTATAAGTAGAAAGCAATTTAGTCTGAAGTGATTCTTACGCATTATTCCTTTACAGCTTCTCTGCAACACCGCTGTAAAATTCTCAGCATTGAACGCATTCTGGTTTTACAATTTTAGTAAAAACGATGTATACATTTTCATTTTATTATGTAGCTTAAGGAAAGTCCAGTAAGCACATGATCTTTTAATTTTACAATTACTAACAATCAAAAAGCAACTTTTTTTTACCCCATGATTGGTAAATTAATCAGCTATTTCGGTATGAAATTACACGTTGTAAACTGTAGGAAATATCATAATTTTCTAACATTATATTATCTATATACAGGAAAACTGTCACTGTTTAATATATGTTAACAAGAATGCAAACCACTCACGTTTAATTAAAGCTATATATCATTCTAGATAATCAGTAAAAATTAAGAAGAATTACCACTCTAAATAAGGCAAATAATATTATTTCAACTGAAACTTGAAATCTGAATTCAAAAACCCAAAACAAACTCTTGGGAATGCAAATACGCCATTATGCAAACTGTTTTCTTTAAGTATGATATAATTTATGTAATAAAATAAATCTATGCTGTTAAAATATTTAGCAGAACTGAGAATAATGAGTAGAGATAGGATTAGTTTAATTAGTTTACTGAAATGGAGTTCTTATAGTGGCTAAGTGTGATATATTAGCTTTTGTCAGTTGGAATAAAAAAAGAGGTAATTAGTTCTCATTCAGATATATTGGGTTTTTTTGAAGAAGGAATCGTAATACTTTAGCCTGCATAATAGAAAATAATACATGAAGCAGAAAACTTATCCTCTTCACGCAAGAATACATCTATGACAAATAAGAAGAAAATAAGAAAACCTTAAGTATTCAGGAATGTAATCTTGAATATATAGATTTAATTTACACTGCTGCAACTCCAAGTATTCAAATGAAATTACAACTACTCGAATTGCAGAAGACCATTCATCATTTATCCTGTCTAATTTAAGAGTTTGTAACAAATTTTGTCTCTATTCAGCAACTATTTTGTTACTTAGAAAATCCTCTACTGTTGTCCTAAATCAAGGCTTTCATCAGACAGACACAAAACTAAGAGGAACGACTTCCTCAACAATATTTACTGTTGCACCATAAACATACTCACTGTAAGGTCAGGATCTAATTTCATTCTCGTAAAAATAAGTAAAATAACACCTAAGTACTCTTTTACAGAGTATCGTTTCACAGCAAGAAAAGCACTTAATGGTAATTGTACATTTCTGAAGACAGCTGTGTGGAACATATTTTACAAGGCACAGAAAGAAAATGTTTTATTTGTCTTTTTCAAGACTAGAATTTTCTCTAGCAAGAATGGGGATATTATTCCAATCAAGCAATATGAATGTATGAAAACTAGATTCTAAAGGCCCAAGAAATTAACGCTTTGTAACAACTGAACACACGCACACACAAAAATGGTGGCGATTTTTCAGTTAATACAATAAAGAAGTTATGAATGCACCAAATTAATGTTACTTTAAATACACACTCAGAGAGGGGGAACCCTCTGCTGTAGCATATTGAAAAGCCTCAGGCGTTAGTATAAAAACACATGCTGTCTATCATTTAATTTTGCTTTTTTTTTGGAACAGTATTGTTGCATATGTGGGAGTTATTTAGCATTTTGGATTCTAGAGTTTGGATGATTCCATACACAAGCTTAAAACAGTTCCTAAATTGAAATACAGCAAGCCAGTCACCAAAAAGATTGAGCTCTCCAGCTTTTTATATCTAGCAGCCACAGAGACTTACACATAGCGCTTTAGCCAGAAATGCATAATACTTCGGAAAATTAAAAATACACAGCTTGTACTTGGGTTCAGTTGAGTATTCTCATTGATGGTTTGGACTGAACAACAGACAACTGAGCGGCACAAAACAGAAGTATCATGCAAAGCCTCCATTCCATGTATTTAACAGTGTTTCCTACTTGTATTTCACTACCTCAGACATTCGCCTCCCAGATGACTCTAAAAACTAAACCTCGTGCTCGCTTCAGAACAGCAAAGGTGCCAAACATTAGCTTTTTAAAAAATATCACGATATTATTACTTTAAGTGAGTTGTTGCATTCCTACTGGGAAAGTGGGCAGTATTATGACTTACACATCTCAGAAAACAGTGACTATTACTGCTTGGCAAGTTGAAACATATAAAACCCTCATCATTACTGCTGCTCATGTTATTGAGTATGGAAATAAGCTGCTTCTGAACAGATAAAACAAGGCCCAGAAAATCATAATGAGAAGTATTACATTGATCTTCCACCAATAGATTATAAGGAAGCTACATCATTAAAGTATTTGGAATTTTAAAACTCAGTACATTACTCATCGCTATCATAATGAAGACAGGAGGGGAACTACACAATTTAATTTGCATCTTTTAATTGTAAAGTCCGAACAATAAATTCAAAAGAAATGAACTTGCTGCATCATATAATGAAGATAATCAAATCAGAGATGATTTAATAAAACCAAAGCACACAGTTTGGTACTCAAGAGACTGATACATAATTCATAAAGTTGCCACATTCGGTCATTAGGTCAAATATATTAACTAAGTAGTAAGTTATTCTGAGAACTGTCTATGAAGCTAAAAGATTCTTAAACATGAGCAGCGAGCATAGAAAAAGCTTTTTGCCTCATTTCTAAGAATTATAATTGACTATATGGTTTGCATGAAACTGCAGATTATACAGAAGACCATACTGATGTTTGTGGTTTTGTGTACATACTGTCTTACTCATTCACCTCACCTCTTTCCTCCTCCCCTCCAAAGCAAAATACAGTGAGCTTTGGATATTCATAGCAAAAATGCTGAAGTCCACAAGATGATGGAATTCCCTTTACTGGTGCCCATTAGAGAGGATGTAATATAATACTTGCCCATACATTACAATTCTAGAGATAAACACTAACTCCCAGGTGCTGCTGGGAATATTAACTCAATAAAGCTTTACTTGTTACCTGTAAGAGAGAGGGGCAAAAGAAGAAAACAAAACAAAGAAAGAAGGGGAAAACCTCACAAACTCCCCTTTTCCTCATGGAGCTACATCCATAGGGATAAGGATGCAGTGTAGGGATAAGGATGTAGGGATAAGGACACACCCTAAGAACACAACATCATCGAGGTGGCTAGAATAAGTGACCTACGGAGAGGCTCACCTTCTTTCTATTAAAAGTGTGAAATACAAGCCTGGTTAGCAGTCATTACAAAGCAAATATTGTACTAGCACTACAGCGACTGATACCCCTCCATTCCCTTCCTAGGGTACTGACCACCACCTAAGGGGCACAACGTCACTATTCGTTTAAGGCTCCAGTAATCAAGTGAGATTATCACATCTCTGTGCCCAAGACCTCACTGGGTTTATACATTTTATGATGCCAGAAGCAGCAGAAATTTTGTATTGTGCCAGAAGGGAAGGCAAGGCTAAGATTCCTCCTATAGCAAGAGCTAGGAGGAGAATGGAACAAGACAGTTACAAATAACACTGCAAAAAATCCAGAGGCTCAACTGCATCAAATATTCATCTGACAGTTACAAAACCCTTTCCAACATTTTTTTTTTAATGTAAAGAAAAAAAATTTTTGGTAAAAATTCTTACAGGTTTAGCAAGCTGTACTTGCACTCACCTGTCGGAGAACAAGCATGCCTCTCTCTCCCAGGAATAATACATTCTGCTTCTTAAAACAGATCACCTAAATAATCTATCTTAGGTAGCTTGTCAACAGCAACGTTTTGTCTGTGTGGGAAGAACAACTTTTAAGCCTCAGGAAATCAAACCAAAAATTTAGGACTCGGAGGCACAAAGAAGATGGGATCACCTTGAGGACATTACTTGAACTTATCTGTGAAGTATGGAAAACTAACAAGTTTCTGCACTACGTTACTTTGACTTAGTAACAAATCCAGTAATAAGAAGGAAATGTAATGATGGCAAAACTCAACCGGGGGAACACGCTCATGCAAACACAGACCCCTTCCTTAACTGTACCCAAGAAAGCTACAGTTGGTTTCAGCTTTGCTTTCGTTTTTCAGTTTGATGAGGAAAGGGAAGGTGCGTTTCTAACCACAAATCCTGGCAATAAATCACAGGCAACCACTATTTAGACTGATACAACTGTGTGATGTTCCTGTACGGACTATATTCAATATGGTGTAACAGTAGTTTTAGCGTAACATTCCATTATGACACCTCCATTACTGACAACGATGTACTTTCTGTCTTCAAGAATCCGTATCAGTAGGCATTAGACAACAACATGCCTAATTATATTATTATAATTATATGAATATTCATATATAATGAATTATATGAATATTCATATATAATGAAAATACATTCTCGATTTTTTTCCCAGTTACATACATTTACTTATATGTATTTTATTGTAATGAATATAATAATAATACGAACACACCAAACTTTAATGAACGGTGCATTCTTTGACCGTGAATCTGCACACAATATAGGCCGCAAGAAATATATATTAAGCATTTACTCATTACCTCATCTGCAGCACTCAAATGATTAAAAAAAAGGTTAATATATACAGTGCCTCTGCTGGAACAAAAACAGATGGACTCCATAGCGGTATTATAGGTTGAAGGTCAAACTTGATAATTACAGTAACCCCTTCTGGACTTCTAGTCTATGCATTTTATGGAAAAAAAAGTTGAGCTAAACTTAAATCACATCTCTTATCTGGAATTCCTTCTGTATTTATACCGTTACTTTTAAGATTATGAAAGGAACTGATTCAGCTGTTTTAATAATTGTTAAAACAGAATCGCTCAAAGAATCCAATTTTCTATGAACTAAATTGTACAATGAAATTCAGTGTAATCTAAGATATGCTGCAGTATCACCAAATCTCTTAAATAAAAAAAAAACCCAGAAGTCTTAAACATGATTTTCTTCTCTCTTCTCCTCTTAACTTTTACTATATTAAATGATTCAAAACCTGAGAAGAGATACCAAGTGATAGAGGAACGGATTCAACAAAACACGTAGTTCTTTGGGTAATGCAACTTGTGTATCTAAGGAGGAATACAATTACTTCAAAAGCTTTTCTTCAGGCCCAGCTCATGCTTTCCACTGTACGGTCATTGATTGCATGACTCTACTCTCTCGCTTAACTCCAGTTTTCAAGCTAATATGACTGAGGATGAATCAGACTCCAATACATGAGCATGAGTCCAAGGAAAAAAGCAACTGCACTGTTATGTATGTGCCTCTACAGAAAGAAAACTCACAGATAATACATTTGATAGGAATGGTTGGACTTGACGATCCAAGAGTTTTTTTTCCAACCTGGTGATTCTATGATTTTGAACACATTTTTTGTTATTTGCGTTTGTTTGGAGTTTTTTTCCGCTAAGACCCTACAGTCAGCATAGAGACATCTAAAAGCTATATCTGCAATTGTTAGGGTACTTGCACAGTTTTAGCCACTGGCAAACCTCACAATGTAGCCCCACCTTCAGCTATTGCTTTAAACTACTTTTAGTTACAAATGCAACACGATACAAATGACTGATTTTCAAATAAAGCCGAATTCTTCAGAATGACTAAATGATTAAAGCAGTTGCTACCAAACTTTTTGTGTCTGTGACTAATAGTGACACATCTAAAATGCAAAGCATGCCTGGCTGCTCAACTAAACTTAGCTGACCAGTAATTTGTTCAGACCACAAACACACATCCCTTGTATACTATTCAATTATGGCACTTTACACCGTATTAAAATGCTCCCCTTAAAGCAAGCTGCGGTAAGCATTAAAGAAGAGTAAGGAAGGTAAACTTTAACTGAGGCTGGGTTAAGAGTTGCTAATACCTATTCAGGACAAGAAATCAGTGGCCGACATACAGAATTTCTGTCCTATATGAAATATTAACAAATACTACCAGTACAATTTCCATGTTAAAAAAACTCAACCCAATAAAAAAAAAGAACAGCTTAATATGCTATATTTATTTTTAAACACTCTTGAGGAAAACTTAGTTCTTAAAATTGATTTAATTTACTCTGATTTAAATAACCTTCTTACATAAATTGACTAAACTCAACTGAGGTGAACTGAAAAAAAAGACAACTGACCCACTTGTTTCGCTGAGCTACTGAGATTTCTTTGGTACTACCAGTGTTTTATGAGAAAAGCTAAGGGATCTTTTCAGAGTTTTAACCGAGGACCATCCTAGATTCTTCTAGGACAAAAACCTGCCATTATAGTGTTGTAAAAGTGAGGAAAAAATGGATCAGGTAAGTACAGTCATGCTACATGTGGGCTGAGATACTCACACTTTCAAACAAGGCTGCTGAGAAATCTTCTGCCCTTAACACGTATTCTTGGCTGCCAGCCCGTGCCCATCTGTCTGGAATGGCACAGTGCCAGACTTAAATTGCTATGACCTTAACTGAATAACATGATGATGAGATCAGATGAAAAGTCCACTGACAACTACATACACAACAATATGTCCAAAATCACTCTTTAGAGAATAAACTTAACACATTCGCGTGCTTTTCTCACAGAAAACACATTATTTGAGTTTCAAGGCAAGAAGCACCAAAATGGACGTAGCAAAGATTCAAAACTAAGAAAACAAGTTTGCCAAGTCATCTTGAAGTTCCCTTAAAAACTTTTTGCTTGGGAAGATTTGTTCACTATCTGCCTTTTCTTTCAAATTTAAAACTCTCATTTGTAATTTAAGACTACAAAAGAAGAAAAGCTAAAGCTTAAGATGATTCAAAAGTAAAGAAGCCGTATGTTCCTCCCTTTTCTTGTAGTACAGTATTTCCTGGTAAAGCGCGATTGAGCATCAACATTACTTTTGAGCCAGTGGTAGTGGTGATTTTTGCCTAAGATATAGAAATATCTCTTCTAAACAGTACCTATTACTCACTTTTTAGTAGAATTATTGCAAATTGCTTTCATTCCATATTCTCTTGTTAGTCATCCCTGCAGAACAGGGATGATTCTGAATTTAAAAGAACACTAAAATGTGTTCTACATCTGTATCATTTTGCAATACCAGCGCCAGATAGCTCTGGATATCTGTCACTTTTGAGATGCTGTTCTTTTCTGTATGGATTTTCCTGGAAAGTCACGTAAACTGAGAATCTGCAAATCTGCGCATGAATGCAAAGACTAGAAACTAGCAACTAGTTTCCTACTAGAAACTGCTTTAAAATTAAAAAAAAAATAACAATCCCAGACAGCTACATATTGCAATTATGATTACTTTAAAAGAAACAGTATAAAGAAGTAGGGTGTTCTGCAGAAATAAAACTGTTCGCAGTTTTATGCAAGCTTTACTTCATTTAGTATTTTGCTCAGCATGTTTCTGGCTACACATATGCATACCGGAGACTATATAGAGAAAAACATCTAAGAATAATTAGACAAAATCTGTATTTGGCTGAAAAAATCACCACAGAGATAATCAGTCTAGAGGAAATCACTGCTTTTCCCATTGGTTCTCTCCTACAATGGGTAAACCTCACATTTTAGCAGGTCTTTTTAGAGGTTAAAGCCCAGAATGAAAGGTCACACCACCCAGACACCACAGATCACCATCACTGGAAATTATGAATTTACCTAATGTATCTTTAGAAAGAAAAATGCACATCATTTGTAGCTACACGATTTTAAGGTTAAGGAACTTTTAACTCCTATACAATTACCTTGCATACATACCTCAGAAGTCAAAACAAATGAACAAATAAGGAAACGTTTCTGGTTTGTAAGATTTCAGAAAAGTCTGAAATTGCAGTTTGGCACTATATGATCTGCTAGCGTACCTGTCCCACATTTGCTACATATTTGAAGAATGTATATTCTCCTACGTACGGACAAATATTTTATCTGAACTTACTAATATGCAAGTCCATATTGATCTTTGCAAATTGAAAATTTCTCAACCATAGAGACAAAAAATTTCTAAATAACTCTAACTTCATTACTCTACCTGAAAGCAAACCTAAATCTTCCCAAAAATACACACCTTATGAAGTCTCCAATATTCCTGCAAATTAAATGCCACATATATAAGCAGCATTGTAAAACCAGAGAGAAAATGATTTTCCCAAGACTTTAAGTTTTGAACATATCTAGTCTGTTAAAAAACTATTGCAAAAAGATGGCAGCACGCCCTGCTTCATGGACCAAGAAGCTCTGAACCATGGAAGGCATCCAAATCACTTAACTTCGGCAGCAGAAGCTGATTCTGTCCCAAGTCTGATATAAGTTTTACTCGTACACCATTTGCACGCTCCCAGCCCAGGACAACCACAGCTGGCAAGAGAGTGAGAGACAAGCGTCACACCTCCAGCCGCAGCTTGGGGAAACACTTCAGAAAAAGCTACTAGCGAGAATTCTAGAAGACAAGCAGTAGTTCAAAGAATAAAAACACTCAACTTTGCATTGTTTCACCATCCAGCTGAAGCTGGAAAATATTGAGTGTCTGCTTGTTTTAATCTCCAATAGCTGCTTTTTTGTTTTAATAAAAAAAATGACTTGTATTTATAAATTACAGACAGCATCCATTTAGCATCAGGTATGGCTTTGTTTCAAAGTGTAAGAGTAAGAGGTTTCGATGCAAGTTCAGCATAAAAATCCATTTTGAATTTTGTTTTCACATTAATAACTGGACTTCCTTGTGCCCCAACAACTCACAAATGTCAAATAACTAAATAACACAGGCACAATAATAGCTCCAAACCCAATAAAGAAAAAAGTAGCCTTTCCTGCCTGTCAGAGGACCCCATTTTCTATTCTGAGCAGGCAAGCTGAAAGTACTGCTCTTCTGTCATTCCTTGACAGTTATAGACTGGTTCTGCACCTTATTAAAGATTAAGGTTTGCCCAGGCACTCTCTTTTGGCCATCTCCTGTCCACAGTCCGGCATTTATTACAAGAGAGCTGGAGATTAGTACAATATATCCTGCTTTGAAAAAACACCATACCTGAAAATGAAGCCACGTAACCAAATGTCATCAAGCAATTCAAAAAGTACTCAATAAAAGAATACAGCATTTCATTTAATTTAACCTTTCTACATAACCATATCCTTTCGGTTACATATATTACTGATTTCTCTCATTTAGATTATTTTTCGTACACTGTAAAGCAGAGTAAAACTGGTAATATTGCCTTTTTATGATTAAAAATAGATTAGTTATAAAAATTGCTTGTTATGAAAAACTACAAACACAATCATGCAAGAATTATATAAGGCCCTATTGTGCGTAACCATTCGGTATCTGGTTTTGTTCTAATGCAAGTATGTCATGGTAAAAATTCAGCAGGCTAAGCTACGACATAAGAAATATTACCTGTTGTGGGATTTCCACAGAACACTGTGTCCCAGACTATTTAGCAAAGACCGTTACCAACCCTCAACATTTCTTACGGAGACCATCATGAACAGTTGTCTTTTATACTAAGGAGTACATTCACACAGGATCTAAACCAGCAGAACCTCACTGAACTAACGAGTCCATCAACTGTTTACAAGGAATTAGATATATAAATGTTAATTTCAACAAAAGAAATTTATTAGTCAACTCCCCAACACTGAAGAGGTGGAAGAAGATTCTGTCAGCTCCAGGCAGACACATGTTTATTTTGACTGTCGTACACCGTGTGCACGCGGCCAGCCTTAGGTTTATGTAATGCTACATCCACTGAATCAACCAGACTGTTACCTTTCTAAAAACAAAGATCCATCAAGGTCTCTTGATTTTTAAGAAATTCTAGGGCTTAGGACCAGCAACTCATGAAGAATGCTGGAGCCCTACAGTTCCACCCACTGGGAACGCTACAGTGTGTTGGTTCAAGTGAACCAGTCTTTGTGGTGGTGGGAACGGACCGCAGTCGTTACAGAACACACTCATAAGCTGGTAACGACAGTATGTTCTTTATTAAGACAGAAATTGAAACCCTGAGATTCTATCTGCTGAATTATTTACTATTCAACGTGATAAGCGTGTTGAAATGTTATTAAAGCCTGTGTCCTAGGAACACGGGAAGTTCATTTATTGATAGGATATATACCAACACAGATTCAGGAGACTTCCTTCAAAATGAATACATAATTATCATCAGATTTTTTTTTTTTCCATCACACTTTTTCTCAGATAAACAAATTGATATAGGCCTTTCCCAGCTAGCAATTTGGTGTAGTTTTCCAGTACTGCCTTTGACAAAGAAATATTCAAGCTAATTAGAGACCACGCTGTAAAAATAACTTGTGACTGTGGCATCCTAGGGTGGGAGGGAAGAAAGTTAAACAGAGAAAGAAAAGCAAAGGAGAGGAGAAGAATATTCCACAGTTCTAAAACAATTATTTGCTACTGATGTAGAAATATCATTATTCTCAGTTCGAGTCAAAATGCATTAGCATTCCATCTGCCAATGCTGTAGCAACCATTTTTCTCCATTTCTGTTTGACCTCAAGACTTTTATGCATAAATGTCAGGGCTATTTACAATTAATCATGTCTACCACAGACTAATTGTGGACAACCGTAGTGCAATTAACACAAATTTGCTTCAAATATTCAGGAACATTCAAAAAGCATTCATTGACACAAGTGTTAGCTACCTAACCAAAAAAACTGACAATTCCTTTCTCTTCTGTTTTCAAGCAGCTTCTGTATTAGGAAGCTGAGCACAACATCAAGGGTGACAGCAAAATTGGAAAGATACTCTACCAATTCTTAAAATACAATTGCTTCAGTGCTACTTGCCAGGGGGTAAACAAGCGTAAACGCTAGGGGTAAATAAGCAAAATAAACTATTCCTCTTTTAATCTTCACAGTAGGGCAATCCAGTAAATAGAAAAATACAGTAACACATTTTGCAGGATAAAATAAAAAATAACCTTAATTCTATCTTATTATATTTTTAAAAGACATTATTATTTCTAAACCTGATTTCATTTTTTTTTTAAATCTTTAAAAATTAAGAAACAGTTTGACCGGTATTGGTTATCTAGGCTAATTCTTAATACTATGCCTGGCACTTCTTTCTGTCTCACTAAGGAACTAATGGCAGAAGTGTCCCTGACCATAGAAAGCTATTTGTAAAGCCTGACCTAAAGACAGCAGATGTAATAGACTTTTTTAAATTTTTTTTTTAATACATGCTTTACATTAAAGAATTTCTTGGACAGTTGTGCTATTTCTAATCAGGCCCCATGGCAAATATTCACCAACCCTCACAGGAATAAACTATTCTCACTTCAAACAATTGTTACAGTTTGAATCCAATTGACTCTAGACAAAAGTACTGAGATAATCAGCATATTAAAGCCAACACTATAACCATATGTTAATTATGTAAATGATTCATTTTAATCAGCTAGAACCATGTAAAGAGTTACAAGGAATGCAAATGTAGGGAGTTATTAAAAATCTCATTATTATTCATCTTGGTTCCATGCGTGAATGTATCCATCCAAACAGATGAATTAATAGTTAGATGAAAGATGAAAGAGCTAGAGGGGAAGTCTGTGGGAAACCATCTGTCTTGCTTCGCATCCCTCCCAGGCTTCAACCATACTGCATGAGCTACATGGAGAACAACCCCAGAGAAGAGCCGGCAACTCTCAACACAGCACCTCGACCGGAGAGCCAACATTTCTACAAAATTTAGCAAAGTCACAACATTTCTCATCTATTCCTGAACTGAAACCTATAGTAGGTCAGGAGCTGGAAAGGGAAAACTGAATAATGAGTTCCAAGGATCTGCTACAGGAATCCGATTCCATGCTGACCAAAATTACACAGCAAGTATTTATCTATACAAAGCTCCTGGAGTATTTTAATTACTTCTACCCAAAGAAAGTCCTCTTAAAACTGTCCACTAGATATTAAAAGATATTCATGAGCTACAGTGATTGGGACCCACAACAGTATTTAAACTCGTTCTCTTGACTTCAGCAGAAATCCTGTATGCGGCAAATACAGAAATCCTTTTGGCAATACTGTAAAAGAACGTACCTGTCTAGTTCTTTCAAGGAACATGGGGGAATTACAATGAATTAAGTCCTTTTCCTGGAAGGGTTATTTTTTATTTATCCCACTCTAGCAATTCCCTGTGCAAAGAAAATGAATTCTGCCCACCAGTCATTTGTATGAAAAAAGGTAAGGGTCAAATGCCTTTTTCATTCCTGACTGCACCACAATTTTGTCAGCGCTCTCTACACCGTGCAACACCGTGTCTACTGTGTAAGGAAATAAGGATTAGCTAGAAAGCAGTGTTTAAAGCCACAGAAGGAATAAAAGGTTTGGCACGTTTACGACAGGTAAGCGTGCATTAGGATAAATCCACCCTGCAACTCTTCGTAAGTCTCAGCATTTTATTTAAAAATAAAGATATAATTAAGTTTTTAAACCTTTGATTAAAGGCAGTTACCACTACTCTGCAGACAAATCTCAAACTCTAGAAATAAAATGTATGAAGAACACAATTCAACTGTTTAGATCATTACATCATTAAAAAATACGTACCTTTCCAATAAATTATTTTAATTTTAACAGAGTTAACCAAAATAATTTTTAAAACGTTTGTCAGTTTTCAGAAGCTTTATAAAGCTTTGTTCTTCATACTCTAATTCTTTCATGTTTTCCTGCCTGATGTCTCCTAATGCAGTTTCACTGGAATCATTCTATTTTTGATCTTTAATCCTTTTATATGTTTTTTTTTTCTTTGCTTACTCTTGCATGCCTTTGTAGTTTCTGTAATTGGGTCTTCGCACCATTTTAGCAGGGTTTAGCACTGTGCAGCTTGTCAAATTTAAGTAGAAGTGAGAATAATCTATCACTGGTATAATAAATAAGCGAGTAAATTCACATATCACCAACCTAAAACGAATGTTTGCCACAAAAAAAAAGAAAAATATAACTATGTAAACTGCAACTCCCCTCATTCCGCGAAGACTGGTGAAGCTTTTCTCCATTTTGTAACCCAGAAAATATGCAATGGCACAGAAAGTACTTCAGACCACTAAAAGTTTATTAAAAATGGCTACATGTGTGCAGCGAAACAAGACTTCATTAATTTCTTCTTGAGGTGCCTGTGTAAATTCAACTTAGGGAAAAGTGTTTGACAGCTTTGCAACTATTGACTGACATTCTTCAGCAAAGCTTCACTGAGTACAGAGTGTGATTTAAGCACATCCTGGCAATAATAAACACAGCAAGAAAAAAAGGAGAGTTGGCCTGCACCAACCGAAATAAAGCAAACTGGTAATTTCCAAGCACGCAGCAGACCTTTGCTAATTGCAGACTCTACCTTGTTGAGAAGTCTCAGTACAATCTTCAAGTGTGTTGTATTTATCATCTTTACAAGCATGTTTTTTTGGTTCCTAGTAATATTTACATTCCACAGAAACGTTCATACAAAATAACCCATAATCTAGATACCACCTTAGGAAAAAAAACCAAAAACAAAAAAACCCCCAAACCCCAGAACAGTGCTGTATTCCAAAAAGTGCACAAAATTTAAAGCTATTCACAAGTCCTTTGTACAAGTCTCCCAAAGAACACCACCGCTGAGGTGTTTTAATTTTGTAACATACACAACTACCTAAAAATCTGTCCCCGAAAAGATAAAATCAGCTATGACAAGTTTCATGAAATGAAAATGAATGATCCACGTTAGGCTACAAGACACACGGGTATTTCGTCACATGCTCCAGACAGAAGCCTTTCTCCTATAATTAAACAGCATGAGCCCTTAGATATCTACATCAGACAAAGCATAAAACAGAGTATTAAACAAACTGAAAGGAGTTTCCAGCCTTACACTTCGGATTTTGTCGACATCACAAGGATCACTTCTTATTTATGCAGGCATTGGTGCATAAACTGAAGGAGAGGGGAGAATGGTAAATCACACTAAAAAAAAGAAACTGAAGAAAAATTACACTGATAATAGGGCAGCTTTAATATACTAACATTTTGTTCATCATGATGGAGCTTAAGCAGAAGAGAAAATAACCTTATTTTTGCATTCCTCACTGTTCTTCCATGATATAAGTGGAAAACTATATATAAATTCTATGACCATTTCTTTAAAAGATGCTCTGTTATCTGTATTTTGTGTCTGGGAGCAAGTCATAAAGGTGGCATTTCATCATTATACATTTCTTATCACAGTTTGACCCATTAGAAGCTCTCTCCTCAGTGCTGTTTGGCAAGAGAGAAGAAAGCTTTCAGTCTTCTCTGAGGTTCCATAGTAAATTCTACAAGAACAAGACTTGGCAATGGTCATCCCAAGAAGGGCTGTGAGGTTCCACCATCCTTCCCTCGCTCACTACGCCCCGGTTTTCCGACTGGGTTTGTTTCCGCTGTATACACCTCAACATACTAACACTCCTGTGAATACCCAAAGAAAAAGAGCAAATCAGGGCAAGAAGATACCTTAATGCTTAAATGTAGTACATACGGGGGTTTTGAGACACTTTATACAAAGTGATACAAATAAAAAATGGCAAATAAATCCCAGTTTGCTAAGGCTCATTTATTTCACTTTACTTTTCTGTGCTTCTTAATCTCCCTGCTTTTCCATGACCATTTATCTGTCTTTTCCTGATCACAGACTATTCTTGATCCGTGCCACAGTTTCAGAGCCTATCATCAATAATAGCACTAGGGGAAAACTTGAGAAAATGTGCCTACATTTATGGAAGTACTAGGATCCTAATTGAGGAAAGCACTTCAGCATGTGCTTTGCTGCAATATCAACATCTTCTTGGCCAGCAATGTTCTTAAGCACATGCCCAAATGCCTTTTCCTACTGGAGGCTGTCAAATGAAATACAGATTTATTACAGAATCACCGAATGGCAGGGTCTGGAAGGGTCCTTGGGAGCTCGTCCAGTCTAAACCCCTTGGTAAAGCAGGTTTGCCCAAAGCATGTGTCCAGGATGGGTTTTCATGTCTCCAGAGAAGGAGACTCCACAGCCTCCCTGGGAAGTCTGTTCCAGTGCTATGTCACCTAAACAGTAAAGTTTTTCTCCAAGGGGGAACCTCTTGTGCTCCAGTTTGTGTTCACTGCCCCTTGTCCTGTCAACTGGGCGCCACTAAAAGTCTGGCCCCATCCTTTTAACTCCCACCCCTCAGGTATTGATAAGCATCAACGAGATCCCCTCTCAGTCTTCTCTCTTCCAAGCTGAGAGAGTCGGGCTTGTTCAGGCTGGGGAAGAGAAGGCTCTGAGGAGACCTTAGAGCGACCTTCCAGTACCTGAAGGGGCTACAAGAAAGCTGGGGAGGGACTGTTTAGAAAGGCTTGTGGTGATAGGACGAGGGACGATGGGTATAAACTGGAGAGGGGCAGATTTAGACTGGACATAAGGAAAAACTTCTTCACCATGAGAGCGGTGAAGCACTGGCCCAGGCTGCCCAGAGAGGCTGTGGCTGCCCCATCCCTGGAGGTGTTCCAGGCCAGGTTGGATGGGCCTTGGGCAGCCTGATCCAGCGGGAGGTGTCCCTGCCCATGGCAGGGGGCTTGGAATCAGATGATCTTTGAAGTCCCTTCCAACTCAAACCATTCCACGATTCTATGATATTTCTGCAGCAATGGGGATTGGGGCACCGTGACGCGATAGTGAACAAACATATCCAGATGGAAGGATGTGGTGCCCCTGTTCTTTGGGCTTTGAGCGGCACAGGCTACACGCTTTGACAAAGCCATGCACAGAAACTCATACTGTCACACATACGCAACTAAGCCTCGGTGGAGTCGCTGATGAAGATGGGAGATGCAAAAATCAGTAAAGAGCTAGCCTGCGCTTTACATTATTTTCCTACAACTTAATAAAGTTTCAGAGCCAAAAACTGCGGACAAGGCTTCCGAGTGCTGATTATTTAAATAGATTAGTTTACAAATGTCACTCTTTGCAAACACATAGGCAACATGATTGCCGTTTCCTTCAGCGCTGCATCAGAAATAGACTCAATAAATGGAATGTTTAAAGAAGTCCAAACATGAATCGTTTGAACCTACCGTGCTGTGTCTTGTTTACTGCTGCTCTAGGAAGCTTTTTTAAAATAACGTGTTAAACCTCAGAGGGATTATCCTGAAATGAAATTTTTAATAACAGCAAAATAAACTCATCCTTCACAGTGCTCTGTCTCTCATGACTTAGTGTTAACTCTCACCTCTCCTCCCTCCTGTACGTATGTATCTACTAGCAAAATTTCTCCTACTCTGACTTCAGATATCCGAGGAAAAGCTATCCTTAATATATTAAGTTCTTCAAAAAAGAGAAAATTAGATACCTAAATAATTATGTAGATCTAAAAAATCTTGCCTGTAATGTATCACAAATGTTGTAGGCTAAGAAAAACTCTAGAAGGGAAAGACTGAAGGAATGAGGATTGCACTTCCACAAGATGAGAGGGCTGAGGCCGACATCACTGTCTTTAAGTAGCTAATGGGCCACTACGCAAAAGATGGGCATAGAAAATGCATTGATTTCCACTATGCGTAAAAGAGCAGTGGGAAGCTAAATTACAAAGTGTAAGATTTTAACTGAGACATTGGGGGGAGGGGGGGGAAAAACACCTCTAGTGCAAGTGTAAAATGCCTACAGAGGTTAGAGAGTCCTCGTTGTTTGAGATCTTAAGAACAGGCTCCACAAACATCTGTCAGGAATGACACAGGCAAAGTTGATTTTGCCTTCAGGCAGAGAAGTAGATTACATGATCCCGCAAGGTGCCATCCTTCCCTATTTTTCTCCATGTGTGTGATATACATCTCCTCTAGGAGGTGGTACACTTCAAGAGCTTCCTCATTTGTTTGCGGGTATTTTGCATTTTCCATCTTGCAGACAAAAACCCCAGCAGGATCCAGTGGCTACAAGCGGAACTAAAGATAAATAGAGCCTTGCAGTATCCTAAATGCAAGTGTAATTAAACATTCCAACAGTTCAGTAGGGTATCAGTGAAACTGATGGAATCAAAATTGCTTGGATATTTAAAATGAGATTAAATATCTTCCAAAAGGTCTGGCTTAAGCCAGTCTCGGAGAAATTCTGTAGCATGTATATTCAGGAGGACAGGCTGCATTATCATAATGATCCTTCCTGGCTTGACCATCTTTGAATCTATGAATTGGAAATCCCTCTTTACAGCAAGAAACCTTCCTGCTCTAAATGTATACATTTACTCTCTGATTCTGGAAACAAAACAAAACAAAAAAAGACAACAACAGAAAAAAAAAATAAGGTTTTGTTACATTAGAAAAATGGTTGTCGTCAAAGAGAATGGAATCAATTTTTAACAAGAATGTTCTGTCCTGAGACAGAGATAGAAAAAGAATCATTACATGCCCAGTTTGATTTTCCTGTTTCTGCACGAGGTAATATATAGTCAAAGTCACCTGACCTGTTAGAGAACAAAAGCTAACTATTAAACAAAGTCACAAAGGATGCACACTTCTGTTTTCCAAAAAGGTGCAGAGGGTAATTAACAGTAACTGCTTCATCTTTTCCTTGAACCACAGCTGCTATTTAACAAAAAAACACCACCCCCCCAATAAACAGTATTAAGTTCTACCTAAATTAATAACTTTCATCCTTTCCTCCAAGGAAACACACTGCTTAAGCAGACTAGACTGGGATATTTAACAACTGCTAACAATGCAATAGCATCAGTATATGGTATATGCAGAGATAAAGTCATTCTTTAATTGTAATCACTAGGATAGGGAGCTAGTAGTAAAATGGATGGCATCTTAGACAGTAAATTTGAGAATCACCTCATGAGCTAACAGGCATCACTCTCAAGAATACTTTAAACGCCTGCTAGTATACAGTGTTCCCTAAAACCTTGTCTTGGATCTGTTTCTGAAGGTGTCTGATTCCTCACTCACAATCTATTTTTATGCTGTGGATGCTGTATCATATTCTTTCTTTTTTGCAAAAGAACTGAAGAACTAATAGAAGCCTATAGAATAAAGAAAATGAGAACCATGGGGTAAAAACTGGAGTATTAAAACAGTCTTATAAAATGGTATCAAAAAAGATGAAGCACTGGGAAGGTTATTTGTTATGTCAGAAAAGAAGTATTTGGATACAAAAAAAACCCCACAACCTATAAAACTATGAAATATGAGCTTAAATAATTAGGTAGTCTGGCTCCAACCCAGAACTAATTTTAAGTATTTCAGGTACTTGATCTTAACTTCTGGAACTCACGGGAAGGAAAATCTCTACGATGAATTCAACCAACAAACTGAGAATGTAAAACAGAAAATGTCATCCATCAATCAGAAGTACAATACTAAGTATTTATTAATATTTTCAAATAATCTCTCCTGTGCTAAATAAGATTCAGCAAAGAAGCACCGGACTATCTCTTTGCTTCTTGATGTCCCGTTTCTTATTGGAACCAAAAGAATAAAAATACCTTTCTCCGTGCTTTGCTATTGTTCTGCTAGAGGAAAATTTTTATTAAAAAAATATTTTGTGCGATTGGGTAAGAATCGACCAATAACAATGCAAAAGATAATTTTGCAGCCAGAAGCTGCAAAGCACCAGTAATATCCTGACCTCAGCATGACCACAGAACAGCAAACAGAAAGCACATTTCGCAGACACTTAAGCAAGAGGGTGCTTCTTGTGGACGAGATATAAAACCAGACCAGAAATAAAAAGCTAAGCACCACATGAGTTAACACGCACAGAACCGTTTTTAGGCACATGTGAAGGCCATATGCTGCCCAGCAATGTTCTGGGTACTCCTCTATGAGCACCAGTTCCAGAGGACTAACAAAGACTGACTGAGGACATTCTCTCTCACAGGAACAAAGGATACCCTTAAGAAAACCATAAGTTCTCACTTTCTCACCCCTACAAAATACAGGTAACCACCCATCATCATCTGCATGTGAGACTATAGGTCAACTTCCTTCCCATTTCTGCCAAGAGGGAAGATAACAGGAGATACTAAAAGCTACTTGCATTCATCTGAAGAGGAATTTAACAAAAACATTGTACTGGAGAACTAAGGGCAGAGGAAAATAAGAAATCAGTATTGGCAGATTTGTGTCTTATTATAGAAGAATAAGACTAGAATAGCAGACAAGTTTTAGAGTTCTCTCACATATTTTAGTGAAAAGATTTTCTGACTGCCCAGCAACTTAAAGATTCTTTTTATAGACCCAGCACAGAGCTTTTTATGTTATTAAAATACAGGCATTAGACAACAGAAGAGCAGTGTCTGCCTTGCATTTTCGTTTCCCTACCCCCTCCAAAAAAAAAAAAAAAAAGAAAATTGCAAAAGACAGCTGATATGAAATACTCACTGACATTTTTAGGTCGACACACTTTCATAGCTTCTGTGTGATATTCTGATACAACAAAAATAGTCCATCACTGCAATTTTTTGAGGTATCAGGAAGGCACACTTTCCCAGAACAGCCAACTAGAATGTGTTCAGATACAATACATACCAGAAAATATGAGTATTTGGTTCTCAGTATCTTTTTCAACAGCAGATGTTATCATATCACTGAAGATTACAAATGCCACACTCTGTGTAAACATGTCATATGTGATTTTAAAAGTCTGCAGGTCTACAGTGCCTTAATCCCTTCACTACCAATATGCCTCTGAAATAAAAAAGTAACTCACATTTCAGACATAATATGCAAAAATAGGAAAATATATCCATGTAGTCATCGTGAAGAGTTGCCATCATAAAGCTGATTAGAGTGACAATTAAACCAAATGTGGAACATTACAAGGCATAATATCACAAGCTTTTTAAGTCACTTGGCAACATAATACCAAATGCCACTCCGCAATCAGATTTCAAGTGTTAGAACCCCTGAAACGCGTATGACACTTTCTCAGAGACTGAAAGTTTCTCTTAAAGCCATAGTTTACAGCACCGCGTAGCGGGGCACAGACTCAGAGCTGTCAGTCAAGTCTCCTTATGTTTTTCACACAATGAGACTCAAAAATCTACTGCAGATGAAAGTTCATATAAACTGCCTTCTTTCCAAATCTGTGCTTCCCTGTTGGGAACATATTCAGCAAACTTGGCTTACAGTACAGGATGTATATACTGGGCTTAATTGTGCCTAACAATCGTCTTGGCCAGGGGAAGGCATTTTCAGATGGGAAATGTGTGTGAACATCTGTTACGTTTCCCTATGCCTGATTTTAACTGTTCCCTCATAGAGGAAGGCATAAAAATCAAAGCATCCATTTCTGCAGTAAAAAGACCATGTACTCACTTCAGTCAATCCGGCACAGTATGTCAGTTAGAAATGGTACTCCGAGAATCCTGCAATGGATTTATTTCATTTCCTGGAGCAGCGGCGTTCAAAAGGCTCAGTGAATTTTAAGAACTTAGGTCTTCAAAATAAGGAGCCCAAGACAGTTCCCCAGAACACATTGACCAGTGCTACAGTGAAACTCATCCATCCTTTTCTTTTTTCCCCTTACAGAATGTTAAGATTTGAAAAAAAAATATCTTTGAATTATCAACAGTTTTAGGTAACCTCTAAAAGTATTTACAAGTAAATGCTTTTCTTCATCTTCTGTTTAAGATTCTGAATGAATAAACTGACATGAAACTACACAGAGTCATTTCTGCAATTGGTTTAAAAAAATGAATGGCAAACATAAGAACTGATTTGATAGGGGAAAACTGAGTAGGAAGAAAAAATTGCCTAAGATTGGCCGGTGTTTTAAGGACAACTGGGCCCAAGCCTAGCTGCTGTGTTCCAGTCAGCCTTCAATTCTTTTCTGTACACGGATCTGACTAGCCATCACTGCTGCGTCCTCCTCATTATATCCAGGCACTAAAAAACTGGATGGATATTTATGCCTTACATTGAAAGACAAGACAAAGAGAACCTGGACGCTAGATTTTTAAATTAAGAGTCGGCCATAGACAGGTTTATGTATTTTCAACATCTCAAGTTCACTTTATTCTGTTTTTAAACATTATAAGTCCAAAAAGAAAAATAGAAAAAAAAAATGGGTACAGCTTTGTGCACAGACAAAAGGGTTTTTTGTTTTTTTTTAAAAAAAAACAGTTATAATCAAAAGCATAATTTATTTCTGTGTTCCAGAAAAGGGGTGTGTGTGATCCAATGACACTTAATTTCCGTTTGTGAAAGGAAAGCTTGTGCTGTCTTTTCCATGTTCATCTCAGAACAGACTTTTGCATGACTTGTCACAACAGAACACACTCGACTGTTGATTCCCCTTGTTTATGTCAGGACAAGGTAGAAAAGACTGCTGCACTTCTGAAAGTAACATTCATTGGAATGGAGCCCAAATAGTGAAAACACACCCAGTAGCTTGTACCTGAATAGACAGCTGCCAATACAGGACAGGTTCCAGGCACCGCGCATTTAAAAACCACTTAGTGCTAATTAGTTATTACACATGCATACCAAAACATAAATTATTTAACTGGGGAGCAGACCTTTTCTAGTATGGTTCAGGCTCTACAGAATTGAAAATTTGTTGAGACTCCATTAAATCATCCTCATGGCTTTCTTAAGAAATTATGGTTTTTGTTTTGTATGCAAACAATCAGCAGCATCCTCTTTCATCCTGTCTTTCAATGCTTCTAACAGTACTTATGTTTTGGGTTTTTTTTCTGGTAACTGAAGTAAAAATACTCTAATTCTAACAGGGCCAGGGCACTGAAATACAGTTGTAGAGGTTTATTTTCTCTCTGTACCTCAAATGTTTTTACCTTGCAGAAAAAAAAAGATTGTTTTGTAAACAAGAACTATTCAAATAAAGTTTTACAGAACAATCTGAAGTCAAAGAGAAAGAGCTTATTTCATTAAAAAGTTTTTTTTTCTGAATTTCTTAAAATACGAAAAAAATCTCTAATCTCGTTTTGCACAGACAAGAGCTAATACAACAGAGAAACAAATTAAAAAAATTAGGGAAGAGCTGATCAAACACTACGCTCACTCTCTTAAAAGAAAACCCTGTACACATAAAACTGATATCCAACACTTAGAAAATAAGGAACCATTTCACATATAGGAATACACACCTTCAAGCTTTCTTTCAGATGACCGAACTAAGTCCCATCCTTAAGCACTCTGTTCAGCTTTCAGCTGAGCCTAATCACCTGAGCTACACTTAAAAAGCAAAGTAATCTCTGGGGAGTAAGGAAGGACTTCCCAGGTTTACTAATTGATTAAAGGTCAGCATCACACTGAGGCTAGTAGGGAAAATAAAATAATGATTCATCTTGTATTATTATCTACAAGATCATTCTCAGATGCAGAAAGACCCCCTTTCCCTCACCTCCAGTTGCTTTTTATTGCTCAACTAAATGTCATCTTTCATGCCTTTGGCCAACTGCGTGGTTATATCTTTTTAAAAGCCTGACCATGTTTTGGGGGGGGGGGGCTGTGTTTGTGTTTTTTGTTGTTATTTTAACCTGTTCTTATCACTCCTTGGAATTCCTACCGATGTTCAGGTTCTGATTTAATATAACACCAAGATTTTTCTCTAGGGTGGAAGACCTAGTGAAATGTTTGAAAAATTTCTTTTTTCTCTTTCTTACTCTCAAGCATCAACATGATTTGTTCTCCAAGTGCTTGAAATGTGCTTGGATATAATGCCACTGCCAGCAAAACTGATAACAGCTGAAGCATCCCTGCCTAACCGCTGGTAACCTTCGGAGAAATGGGCATATTTACATTTTGGCAGCCACCCTCTTACCTGAGTTAGATGTTTTGCAGTTCACTTATCTAAAATGGATAGAGATATATTACTCTATGTGCTATATGGTCAAATAATACAGAGAAAGTAAGGTGTCATAGACATAACAATAAAACAACATAGAAACAACCTACCATTTTCTCCGCCACTACTTTTAAATTTTACTAATTAGCAGAGAGGAAGGGAATTAGACGCTTTTGAAATAGTACTCCAAAGTACAAAACAATACCACAGCATAGCTCAGATCAGCTCACTGCCTTAGGAAACGTTTAGTTTTATCCTAATAACAAATAAGGCTACACTCCAATAAAGTCTGAATAACACTTCCTTTAAGTGTACAATTTGTTTTACTTAAAGGCTTCAGAAAAAATCCTAAAAGACAGAATATGAAGTATTCTGACTTTTGACTATATCGGCAAGAGACTAACTTTCTTCTGAGCCTGATCAGCAATAAAACAATACACAGATGAAAAAAATCAAATAAAGAGACACTCTTTATTGATTTAATAAAACCATCAGAAATAAGAGGATTACATCATCCTCCAAGCTATCTAGCTCATTTATTTCTGGCCACTAGAGGAAGAGAAGGAACCAGGATATCATAATCCGCAATAATCTGAATGTCACGAAACAAGTTCTGACACAGAAAATTTACCTGGACCGAACTCCTATTATCTTTTTACAGTGTTTATGGCCTGATACTACACTAAAACAAACCCAACATTCTTCAAATTATCTGTGAATCCTTCTTATGCTTGTAAATCTAGGTCAGTTGTGATCGCTAGCTAGCAAATATATATATATAAATAAAATAAATATAAATATAAATAGCTAGGTGTGATCCCATCACTCTCGCATAGCAATAGAACAGCTCAGGCGCATTCTCCAATTACTTCAGCTGAAAGTTTGTAGTTTAAATTATGATGTCACTTATTTTCACTACCTGACCTACTGAAATAGACATTTCATATGTTTTTACAACATAGTCTCCAAAACCAGGCCTGAGAAAACATGCTTCAGTTAAAAAATGCCAGCAGGCAGACAGAATAAATAAAACACAATATGTATTTTAAATGGGTTTCTAAGTGTAGCTCAAGTAACAGAAGGTAACTTATTGGAGGATGAGTAGGTAAAAGATTCAAACCAACTCCATGAAAATAATCGTTCTGTATTTAGATATACAAGCATATTTTTATATATGTGTATATAAATATATTTATATATGTGTATCACTCCACTGAAAGCAATAGAACTTCAAAGTTGTACCTCCTGTCATAATCTGGCCACCAGAATTTGTAGTACTAATGATTATGTATTAGTCGGGCGGGGGGGGGGGAAATCAGTTGAAATTCCAGATTTTTGGAAAGAGCAGTGTCAGCTTACTGGCTTCCAGTCAGCGAAACCAAATTAAATAACACGTTTTATTTTGTAGAGAATCCAAATGTTAAAAGCTTTGTCCTATTTAGAGGATAAGAATAGACAAATAAATAGAATCTGTCTGAATGAAAGTTATTTTATCAATAGAAACTATTCTGTTCATACACACTCAAACATCTTTTAGTTATTCCACTTAAAAAAACCCCAAAACACTGTAGAAGCGGCAGCCATGAAGACCCAGATATTACTGAGTTTGTTGTCATACTAAAACACTCCATTGAAGTCCATTATCCCCACACACACCCAGTGACCATAATTACATATCACAACGTCTAAACCTCACCAATACCGATATTACATGCAAAAGTGGGACAGGAAAATAATCCGTGTCTTTTGGAAGTCAGATGAAATATCTTGCTTTTTTTGCTGAGCTCAGGAAAAAGCCCTGTCTATAACACAAATTGACCGAGCCGATAAAGTAAAAGGTGATGCAGCATATTGCCTGGCTCTTTCAAATTATGGTGCCATTAATTTCTGAAATAAAGGCTAGAAAGGAAAAAAAATAAGTATGTGGGAAGAAAGAATAACAACTCGTTTCTTAGTTGAACTGAAACTATTTTGATAGGTTATGCCTCTAACTAAAAAAAGTTTTTTGGTCAATGGAAAGGGCGTTCTGTGTCACTGGTGCTCCCTCTGCAGATTCACTCATGTGGTGGTGTATGATATCTGCAGGTAGTAGCAAGAAACAAAGGCAGGTTAAAAGAAAATAAACTCTCGCAATAGCAATAACAAAATACTTTCAAACTGCCTATAGCCTCCTGGCAGGTTCCACAGAACATGCATGTTGGCTACACTGCTTCTAAAGATAAGAAAAAAAAAAAAAAAGTTGTATTTTCAGAGGTTTAAATGTTGATCACATTTTTCTAAACAAAGTAATACATACCACATCCCTCACTATCGCCACCACCTTACCTCTCCCATTAAAAAGGACTTTTGCTACAGAAGGGAGAAAAATTTTGCAACTCTTGGACTGAGAGAAGAAATTTTAGATAGGCTCTCTCAAAAACAGAGCAAAATACACACTGAGATTAAGTGACTGAAGTAGTAAAACATGTTAGTCCTTCAATCACAAAGCACTGGGAGCACAGCACCAGTAACAGGAGATCCTTACCGCTTGCAAAGACAGAACACAATCAAGCCAAAATAAATCTACATCTGAGGCAAATCATCTACTTACTGCATTTCCAATAGGCAATTCAGCCAATGTAAACAGAAATTATGCACTGCATTCCACCACAGCGTAATCTAAAAACAACCAAAAGAACTGTGCACCACTTCAGGCAACACAAGAAGAACTAAAACTGCTCATTATTTCTATTTCAAATACACTATTTCAAATAAAAAACTGCTAAACTACAGCAGCCTTTTATATTTAAGGTAATACAATATACCTACAATATTTTCCAACAACGGACTGCCAGAAAGAGTGTGATTTTGCAGGTAGCCTAATGCACTAGCATCTACCAGTATTGTCCATGTATTCACTGCCAGCACTTCCCAATACTGCGCTAAACCAAGGATTTTACAGATGGGTAAAGATGGAACTGTGAAGATCACAGCAACACTACTTTTCACAGCATATTCTAGGCAATTCTCTCACTTATCCCTAAAATAAGATGGAACTGTCTCCCGATTTCCACTTTCCAGTTGTCAGGCAAACACACTAGTTAACCAGTTATGGAAAGCCAGATACGCTCATCAAAATATCTAAAAAATAATTTAAGCTTAAGAATGATGTACTTAAAAGCACAGTAACTAACTGTCAGTTTATTAAATAGTTAACCAACAGCCATCCATTTCCTACTTCTCTTCTACTTGCCTTTACCACTACACAAATAAATAAACAAATAAAAGTAGAAGAAGAGGTTTTAGCTCAGCTGACTGCAAGCTTAAACAGTGAACATAAGCTTAAATCCTCAGAACTTGCCACTTTTCTGGTCCCAATGCTAAAATACAACCATACTTAAATAATACTGACTACATTCAGAAAAAAAACCCCATCTTTTTATAATAATACATATGACCTCCTCCTCCTCTGCTAAATGGGAATTGAGCTACATAAACCAGCCAAGTAATAATTCAGCATCCATCATTAAAATACCACATATTGCATTTCTGTTTTTTAAATATTTCACTGTAATCCTCACATTCCAAGTATCCAGAGCAATTGCAAAGATTTTATATAACTCAAACACTCAAAGCCATGAAAGATTAAGCTAATACTGAGGCATTTAACTCATTCATCTACAAGACTTACTACTCTTCCGTGAATCGTGAAAGCTTTTTTGATGCTATACTTTGTAATCGGAATGATTAGCAGAACTCTGTTTCACGTGTCAGACAGCACAGCAGCCCAGGGCCACACTTCCTGACAGCAGAACAAAGGTCCCACGCCTTGGCCAGCGCAGATAGACCTTTTTGACGCGACACGCTACTGACTTCACTGCTTCTCTGGATCTAAGGGCTCACCCATGGGAATGAAATGACAAAACTGGGATCTGAAGCAACAATAGGATAAGAAGCCTTTTACTGGATGGCCACATAAAACTCTGTGGCATTTTTTTTTTCCTCTCACCTGCCAGGAGAAACAGCATGGTAGTTTTCATACAAAGTAGACCTTGCTGTCTGCAGCATATGCAGTTGGTGGACTGCAGTACCTGCTTTGGTCCTCGTGGCAGTGGGCTTGTGACAGCCTGTGAAGCTGTTAGTACATCTTTTGTGCCAAGTCAGAAAACATCTCTCCACCCACATGAGGCATAATGCTATTTATGCATCATTTGTACTTTCATGTAGTTTTTTTCCTCCTACAGTTTCACCATGCAGAAAGAAGGGAGAGGAAAATAGATTTTATTTTTCTCATTAAAAATGTGTTAAAATGTCATAAACAGTAATACCACCATCGTTCTAATAATTTTTAATACATATATATTTACTGAAAATAAAACTGAGTTTGCAAGTATATTTAATGCAACTTGATACATTATGACTTATCTGTAACTCTAAAGAACTACCTTCTCTCTCCAAGAACAGGTGCATTCCATTTTGCATCGTCTTACCCAAATATACAATCTCAGTAAAAGGAATACAGATCTTCTTAATTGAGTAGTACACATAATTGTGAAAATAAACATGGCTGTTAATAACGGAAGTGTTTGCACTGTAGTTACACCGTGTATCCCACGGAATGTGCCATTTTTTGTTTGTCCTAAGTCTCACACATTGCAGCAAGAAGGTATGACGAAAGCAAGGGGAGAAAGTAGGATAGAGTTTACTGATGAATTTAGGGAGAGGGAGGAAAAGTCTGGACATACGCAACATGAAGTAAAATAACACAGCACTTGAAGGTGCAGAAGCCCTGAAAACAAACAGTTGCCCAGAGATCCGAGCTCTCTCTTGCTCAACCATGCAACATAAAACCCAAAACAGTTTCCAAATGTCTAGACACTACACTTCTCACAGGCAGTCTTGGTATAAAACCAGTCAGAAAATCTAGGGAGTCCTACTCAGAAATACATCTACTTTCCGTAGAGATCTGTGCAAATAAATACATTGAAATCTTATAAACCTCTGAAACACTAAACAGCCCCAATGTTTGAAAATACTTCAGGGTTGTGGTTCTCAACCTGCTGCCCGGTAAAAAAACCAAACAAAAAAACCCCCCCACTTTCAAAAGCAATTTCGACATAATCAGTTTATCAAGGCATATTTTTAAAGAAAACTTCCATTAAAATTCTGAACATTGTGTAATTTTTTGCTTAGAAGAGGATGATATAAATATGCCTGTCACATGTCCTTTGCATTATTTATATAAGATATTTTACTTAGGCTTACTCTAAGAGACAAACAATAAGCATCCTAGTATCATAAGCTGACTGCAGAGACTGCAAATGCAGATAAAAGCTTGGGGTGAGAAAGTGGTTAAACCATTTCATGTTCCAGTTCCCTCGCTAAGACAATAACTCAAACATTTGTTTTGCTTCCAAAATGCAGTTTTCAGGTACAACATTAGGGAGAGGGAGGGAAGAGGAGAGACTAGAGAAGCATTCCTATAAGCTATATTTTTCAACTATATCCGCTAACATACCTATTTTTTCATAAAACAGTACTTATTGCTTGACTCTTTTAGACCTGTGCTAATGGAGTAGTGTAGGTCTGGATTTATCTTTCTAAGGAAAGGAAGAAAAGAAAAAAGATTTGAAATAAGGAATCCCAAATTTTTAAAGGGCGCTTTCTTCTAATCTATCTGCTTGGATAATGCGTCCAGAGTGGCATTTTGTAATGACAGCAACTTTCCAACAAATCAATAGTTATTTAATTCCCAACAAGCTCTTGAGTCCATTAAACCTGATTACATTCACCCATTTCAGTTGGGTGCAGTTATTTTTCCTACACCGGCACTTAATCTATAACAGGAACTTATGAGAACTTTCAAAAGCAATTTCGACATCAATCAGCATAGAGTGAAAGGCACGATTTGCTTGTAATTATTTATTGGACAGGATGGCACGGGGTCCGACTGAGTTCTAGCGTCTGACCTTCACCCCCAAATTCTAATGGATATGAAGGCCTGCTTGATGTGTTCACGTGTGCCACCATGTCTCACTGCACAGAAAAACAGCATCAGCTCGCATGTCGCAGACGACACAATTTTTTCAGTACCTGATAATGGCCACTGTGCAACACTGCATTTCTTTTCCAGACATATTTGGCTGATATTAAGTCTAAAGTGAAGAATGCAACTCAAGCTGTTACAATAGCTAATTGTTGTAGTAAAGGAGCATAATGAAAATTTGTCTCTCCTCCACAGTTAATTCGACTGATCACTAGCATGACACAGAAATGCCATAGTACACGCGTGTCTCTCTCGACCCCGTTAATGCGCAATATCTAACTACTGCCATTTATAGGATACATTTTTTTTCATGTTGTCAGTGCTTGAATTCTTTCTTAATGTCCTCTAATGCTGTAAACAATGGAATATTTTTTGCTTAGTGTCTACATGATCTATTTAAAATCTTAAGTCTGCCAGCCGAAAAGTCAGTAGTATCAGTAAATCAAAACCAGACAACACAGCAACAACAACTAAATCTAGTAATTGCCAGTTAACTTCTAAAACACAGAATTCTCGCCCTAAAGCAAGATCTTACACTGTCAAGGCTCAAAAGAATTAATATGATGTGCATAAATATTCTGGGAAGGTGATATATTTCTATACACACAAAACCACAGACCCTTTTTCATTCAGTGTGATGCATAACATATGAATTAATGCATATTTAACACTATTCATATTTGCTGTGCTAAAACACTTAACCTAAATACATCATGGTAAGTTACTTTGTCTTATGACCTGCCGTGGGAATGCTGACTCCCTCAGAAACCTAGGATGGATAGCAAATCCTCTGCCCTGTGGTCAACCTCGTGAAGCAAAGGCATGAATGTTAAACAGCAGACAAATCAATACAAGCAAATATAGCTCAACTACACCATTTATTCAGCCATGAGAGATGTCAATACACAGATTAGGGTGATCCATCTTTTTGATTTCCTACTGTCTTCTCACTGACTACATGAGAGCTTTTGCCTGTATTAAAAGTGTTTGCTTTCTCAACCATAAAAATTCCAATTATTACTCTAAGTGCACTAGAGTTAAGTTGCTTGTTGGAAGCGGCCTTGCATTACCTGAACAAGTCCAGCGAAGTATGGTGCTGCCGGCAGAATCATTGGCACTCCATATGGATGTAGCAAAACTCCTTGAGACGACAACATGGTTTAAGTGATAGTATTACTCCCACTAAAGCTAAACACATCAATTGAAAGTTAGGGGAAAATCTATATACCAACTTCTTCCAAACTCAGAGCTAGAACCAAATAACTTCTGTCAGGGGCAAAGCCCACATCAGCTGTAAAAAAAAGAAAAAAATTGACGTCAGCAACTCTTAATGTTAAAATTTTCTTCAGAGACAACAGATAGAGACAACAGCTGCAAACCTAACTCTACCGAAAAAGGAAGGTGCTATTTTGGGACCAGCTTAAGTAACATGACTAATCAACTCCTCTTTTCAGTTCAGATTTTTAAGTACTATACACAGACAGATCAAATTCTGTACACATCTACCAATTAGATTTAATTTTCCTATCAGTTCTGGCACATGCATGACAACAGTTGCTATTAGAAGCCATTTAAAAACCATCAGGCTTATCATGATTGGATAAATAAATGTTTCCCTCTATTTAAAAGCTGTTAAACAATATTCATGTGAGAGTTTAAACTTAAGTCTGTTATACCAGATACATATTTTGGCTTGATTCACGATATTTTTCTTGCTTATTTTGAATATATGAACTAAATAATGCAAGCTAACTACTTCTATTAGTGTAAATTATACCTTAATGGCTTTTCTAACCTTTCGTAACATCTGTGTTGCTACATTTATCATAGCTCTTTAAAAAGGACAAATTTTACCTTCAGAGTACTTCATATCTGTTCTCCAATTAAACTCACTCTCTTAGTGAAAGAGACAAAAGAGTGAAATTTAGACTGTTTCCCCCCCTAAACAAAACAGTTTTCCTTTTAACGTACTGCTTGCAAGACATTCTCTTCCGTGGCTAATCATTTATACTTCAGACAAAATAAGCTTAGTCATCAACACCTGTTTCACATACAATGCATCTTCTATTGCAGATATGATTAATGACAAGAACCATAATTGAGCAAGATTTTTTTAATTCAATAAAGAAAAAGTTAAGATGCTTAGAACTTCATGTCAAAAGGAAAAAAAAGTGCCCTCTCCTACAGCCACTGAATAACCAGCGTGCTTCACATCACTAATTTCAGCTACTTGATTTTGTTGCATAATTACTTTTCCAGGTAACTAATTGCAGACAAGATTTGATGCGATACTCAATTATTTCTTGTCACATTTTGACCATCGCAAAAGGTTTTCAGTAATTGGTTCTCATGTATCAAGGCAGCCCTGTTGCACGATTTCGAAATCCACCTTAGCAGCTGCACGTTGGTCCTTGTTACTATCAGCCTTACACCACTGCTAACTTTAGACGTTGAATTGTGACCCTCCATGATGCTCTTTCTGAGGCTGCCAATGAGGACAGCAACTGTCATATGACAAAGTGATGTTTACCTAGTTCCATCTCCTGTTACAGAATCGCTTTGCTTTTCTGTTGGGGATAATTCCGTTCACACTGGTTATCTGACTATGCTTAGCTATTAATCATATTTCTTGCTCTTTTCTTATTAAGGAACAGAACACTGCAGTTTAATTACTAAGCACACAGGCTGACATGTCATAGGTTTTGCAAAAAAAAAATAAATCATAAATTTCAATAAAAACCCAGCTATTAATACAGAAATATATAAACAAAAGGTACATATAAGAAAGTGAGTTGCCATTATAATTCATTTAAAAGTATTTAATCTCTAAAAATACCCCAATCATGTTAACTATTTACTTATTTGTGTGCTCTATCAGAGTGGGCTACATTTGAAGAGAAAGATTTCTTTCACCTAGGAATGGAGATTCTAAAATGGATTCTGCAAGCTTTACTCAGATTACTCCAGTGGGACAAGTGACGTGAATAAGGATTGCTAAACTGCTCTGTAAAATACCTAGTCGGGGTTTTGTTTGGGTTTTTTTGATTGTTTGTTTTGTTTGAGCACGTACGTATTTGATAAGATGTTAGAAAACCCAAAGAGCAAGGGTTTTGTACAGAGAAGCACATGCTCAGGGAAGCTTTCACATGAACTGTTTTGGGACAGTTTTTGCTTAACATTTTCCTTAATTAGCACAAGGCAACATGCTGACCTGATGACATAAAATTGGAAGGCATTGTCAAGACCGAAAAGGATAATACTGTTATATAGAATTGCTCAACCTGATGGACTGCATTAATAGAAATGGGATGAAAATCAATAATATAAAATGTAAGTTTATGCTTCTTGCTAATAACAGAAACTTCAGTTCTCAACTCAGAAGGAGGAAAAGCATCCTCATTGCATCCGCTTAAGGACTTTAAGCTGTTAGTGAGATGCAAATATGAAAAGGCACATTATCGCTATTTCCTAATTGATTTTATTTCTCAATTAATTTCTCAGAGAGGTACTTCCAGTTGCATATGGAAACTTCCATCCACGTCAAAAAAAAAAATCAAGATCAACTACAACAGCTGTAGAGAAAGTCCCTTTTGTGTTGTTCAGCGGAATGGAGCAACTATGTTTTAACAGACACCTTAGAAAGCTTGATTTGTTTATCCTAGCAAAACAGCCTGTGAACAGGCAAGAAAACAGTAGGAGGAAGAGATGTTTAAGCTAAGTTCAATCCTGACACACCAAAAATAAAGGAAAAATTAGTTATGAGTTAATTTAGGCTGATTTTTTTTCCCAGTTATTTTTTTAGAAGTATTTTGCTGTTGGCTGAGTGAGGGTCTAGAACAGCCTACCAAACCTACAGCAAAAAAAGAGATACCTTACAGAAGACAATTATATGATGCCAACAGTAGAGGTAGTCTGAATTCTGCAGCTTACAGGAGGACCCTTCCAGTCCTTTGCAAGCAGTATAAACATTCAAGAATAGTGAAAATACCAGAGGTCTATGAAGCATTTGTATTTACTACATTGCAGATTAAAATATATAAAAATAAACGTTGAAAATAAATGGTAGTTACCTGTTTTAATGAAAGGATGCTTTGCTTGCCTCACTATAACAACATGCTTCTAAATGTATAGCTGTATGGCACTCCAAATCCAAGCTCTGACTTTCTGGTTGGGCTCTTTGATGATGTCCCATGTGTGCATCAGCTACCTAAGTTCGCACAAACCTCTGTGAATCAAAACCACAGAAGTACAATACAGCTTTACTTGCATCTCCACCCCATGCCAAATTCTGAACTTAACGCCAACGCAACTATATCAGCTTCACCAGTTTATACCAACATATTTATTCTCCCTCCCAGCCACATAAAAGGAAATTTATCTTCAATTTTGCACTGTTAGTCAGTATTAATCATCTCTTCTGTTCTGCAAGAATATCACAAATACATGAAATTTGACCACAAAGAGTGCTGAAGACTAGAACAGCAAGCCAGAAGAGTACTAAATAAGCTAATAATTTTGTTTCACTTCAGCAGGACCTCTAGCACGATTAAGGTTTAGCACAAGCCTAAATGTTTTTTTGCTAGGACAATTCCAGAATGGTCAGTACAATGCAGATCAATCACCTGTCTGAAGCCACTGATGTTGACAGTACTTACTTCCTACCTACTCCAGAATTCCTGTGCCTTGCAAGAAATAAAGTATGTGTGGGGGTGGAAAACGGGAGATCATCTATTTTAAACAACTATACTGCTTCCACTTCCACTGCATTCTAGAAAAATACAATGCTGTTAGAAAAAAGTGACACTCTAAGCCACTTTCAGGATGCTAACGGAGAGCATGTTTCTTTCTGCTGTTTGTTCCCAACCCCTTTCCTTTTTTTGAGCCATAAAAAAATTTCAAGGATTTTCTGAAAATGAACGTTGATTTTAAATATTAAGTATAGGAGAAAAAAAAAACCCAAGAAAACAGATGAACACTATATATACAAATACACATAGACACATTAATTTCATTTCTACAGAGTGTTGCTAAAAGGCAAGTATAATTAATGAAAACAAATCAGCAGTTCTAAAAACTAGGAGCAGTATAAGAAATCAGTCACATCGGACTGAAGACTCCCAGGTGATACTACCTGAATCAGAGCTAAGCAGCTTGTACAATGCACACTTTTTTACACTTAAAGACTATTTTCGAACCAGTAATAAAATGCACTGACTGACCTGATTAAATAAGAGACTATAATTATTCTACACAAAAATTGACTGAACAATAAAACTTGCAAAATCTGACAGAGTAGTCCTGTTATGAACTTGCATCCTAGAAAGGTTTTAAAGGTGAAGAGCATAGGTTAAACAAACTAAGGTAGCAGTAGAAGGTAACAAATTACCTAAGTATTTCAGGCCCAGCAGTCTAATGTCATAATATTATGTTTTAGCACAGAACTTAAGCTAACGACAGGAGTGCTCTAGTAGTGATTTCACCGTGAGCATTTGAAATAGAAGGAAATTGAGACTGCTGTACAGCATGGATGCGCAAAAATAAAAAAAGGCAAAGTATGCCTGAAAACAGAGCTACACGTTCAGGCAGAACAAGAAAAATGAAAATTATGCAAGAAGGGCAAAGGTTTTGAACCCATATGATACCAAAATGGTGCATCAGACAATGACCAAAATATTCTCCTAGGCAAAGGTAAACGCCTAGTTTTGCTGTGGTTCAAGGTGAAAAAGACTTTAGCATCTTCCCTGGAGCCACGTTGCCTGGAAAAGACAGATCCCTGCAATGCAGTCATCAGTCAATCAATGATGTATGCTCTAATCAGATCCTGACAGAAGTAATCTATTTAGACCATCTTTCTGCCAAATAATTAATCCTTCTTAAAGCCTTTATCTAGTTCAAAATGCCACAAACAATGGTTCTTCTAAATGCTGTAAAACAGCAACAAACTTCAAATAATTTCTACTTGCTCCCTCCATTGCTTTAACTTTCCCATGTCACAGAGCATAAATAATTTGGGTACCTCTTTGGCACCCTCTTCGTAGTTTATGCTACATCATATTTGATTCCTTCAAGCTCTTCTTCAAGCCTTCCATTTTCTGCCCACCTTTCCAAGTCTCCAGATGCTTTCTGTTTTCCCTAAGATTTCTCAGCGGTTTTCTGGTAAAGAAACTGTGAAGATAAAGTAGTTTCCAAGCTTCCTCATAATTTTCATTATCCACAGCAACTTCAGATTAAAAAAAGTATTACCAAATCAGTACGACGCATGCTCCCAAAGAGTATCTGAGCTGCCATGGATGAGCGTAGACTGGGGTAAGTACACTCAGGCATTAAATCAAATACCGGTAGATTGAAAAATCTGTCCTACTCATCTCCCTCACTTTCCCAACCACAACTGCTGCCACTCTTATGTTTACTATACCTGTCTTCCAAAACCTATTCCCACTTTTCTGCAAAAACCATTTGGGACCAAAGGCTCTTCAAGGGCACCAGAAGCACCATCTAGATTTGACCCCTGCCTTAGCTGCTGACTGTATTCCATTTTTCTAAGCAAAGCCTGAAGTGCATGTAGGAGCTGTTCATGCCAAGTATTAATTCTCCAGCCAAGTCCTATCATACAGCAGAACCAAAACACAACACGGATATTTTAGTGACTTTTAAAGCCGAAAAATCTAACATACACAAAGCTATGTACTGATCCAATACTGATACAACAACGGTGGATGCTGTCAGTTTGTTGACCTTACAAAGGATCTCATTTTACACTAGTGTATAGAGCAAGGATATAAAAACTGTTTACAACTGGAAGTCTCTCTTTAAGTATGTAGAACACTGGTTGGATACAGGAAATTTGGTATTAACACATTTTTCTTCCACAATTAAAGTTCCTATTTGAAAATTACTTTAGTTCTTAGCAGAAAATTAGAAACTGTCTGCATGTCAAAATGAACCTAGCTGATGGTTTCAATAAGAAAACAACGTTTCAGTTCCACTGAAGTTCAACATTCTAGCCTTTTTCTTTTAAACACACAATGGCGGAAGATAAATTATAGACATACTGTCTATGAGAGCTTCGGACAGAATGACTTCATGCAAAACCAGCATATTTGGGAAATATGCTCGCTCTAGGCTTTCACATTGTAGGTCAATTTGTCTTTGGTTATTTGAAGTGCAATATCTCAGTAAATGTTGGTAGGTCTCTGAGTACAAGGCCAATCCTTTTCTTTGGTATGACTATCTCCAAATTTACCTTTTTTTTTTTGTTGTCAGTACTATGCGCTGATTCATGTACTATTCTAGTATCTCACTGGCTAAAGAATGGCCTGTTTATTTTGCATTTCTTTAAGAATGCTCCCAGAAAGGTCACTTCTACTTTTCCTCCTTGAATTGCACCACAACACAGCCTTTTACTACCTCAGCAACTACACGGTACTTGGCATCACCTTCGAGGGCTCACTTCAGCCTATTCCTACCCAAGCTACTACTGTGAACAACTGAAAGATTGATTTCTTCTTTATATTGCCTTGAAGATTACACTCCTCCATCTCCTAACCACACTCAAAACTGCATTGATGTTTTTCTCCTATAATTTCCTGATAGCAGGTAAGAACTTCCTATAAACAACTATGAACGTTCTCTTTCAACCCATAAAACCTCCTCTTGCCACAGTGCCACAGAAAAACATCGACTGGGCGAATGACTGCTGAGTAGCATGATGACCAATATCTCTGTTCCTCTGCAAGCCAGCTATACATTTGTGTCCATCTTGGGCTGTACATTTTTCTGAAGAGAACTGACTCGTACAAGATCATTATCTATGACATTAATACAAAGGAACACACACTCAAAAAGTACACATCTACTTAGCCTAACTTTTTCAGGAATGCGCAAAGTCAGAGGTGTTTACATAAATAACTTGCCCTCATTTGCATCCTTAGAAGCCTTCAGTTCTTCCTTAGGCTAATTTGCTAATAATACACATTTGTTTCATGATAGCAGATGAGTGATTTACCCTTCAGTGAGTAACAAAACAGAGACGCTTACATAGGCGATAAATGCATGCAAGAACGAGAAAGCAGGTTAGAAAAATGGAGTTAAGGGATGCCTCTGTGGCTGGACTTCCCTTTGCCTACCACAGACACAGAAGGATTTCTCATCATCTGTACATATCATAGCACAAAAGCAGAGAAGAATCTGTGAACCACTACTCCCTGAAAACAAACAAACAAAATATAGCATTTTGACTTATCCATGTTTCCATATGAACTAGAAAGATTCTGAATCACAGCCAGGTTTGCCCTTGTGCACCAGAATTTCCGTTCTGGACACTGAACTAGGAAGAAGGATTAGCCTATGCAAGGAGTCACACAGAAAATAATCTACTAACACTGTAAAAAGGGATGCAGAACACATCGCAACGCAAGCCATTTGTAGGGCAGTCCTTTCAATGAACAGCTCCACGACCCTGTACAATTCTGTTTGTGAGAGGAGTTTCTCTCTTTGTCTCCTATTGCCCTGGATCACTTCAAAAAGTTAGCTGCAGGAGTAGAGAACAATACTATTGCTTTAACTACCAAGAGTTGATTTTGACATGTGAACGTTACACTTACACACAATAGCAAAGACGTGTCACAAAAGTATTCCCCATGTTTCTAATTTGTTAAAGAGCACTGCATTGTTTTCCTTTTCTTATGGAGTTTCATTCTGGGTTTTACTACCTAATTCCTATTGGCTGGACTCAAAGTACTCGTATTTTCACTGCTGGCTTCTTAAAGCACAAACACTTTCCCACCTCTAAGCCACTTCAGATATCTTTCACTATTCTGCTCTTGAGCTTATCTGCCATTCTTAAAAAGTGTAGATAAGCCTCTAACCTATGTGAAGTTAGGCAGTTTTGAAAATTTTGTATGAAATATAGAATAGACACTTTCAAGATCTCATGCTTGTTTGACGTCATGCAGTTACATAGCCAGGCTACTGAAAACGACCTACATCTTCCAGTGGCATAACTAAAAAGCAGTATCTTTATTTCAAAAAAAATCACAAAATATTTATTACTATCATATTTTCACAAGTCTTCCATAATCCCATTCATTAATTCTTCTGTGTGCTGGATATAAGACGCTCGAGAAATAAGTATTTTCACACATATTTTGCCAACAGGTAAAAACAGGCTGTAGTCTTCCCCTTGGGACACACTCTTTGGCAAATACAGACCAGCAGCAACAAGATATATTTTTCCTTGCAAATCAGAAGCACGTAGATTTCTAAGCAATGTCCACTCTTAATGAATCCTATTGATATACCCAAGCAATACCATGACAGATCTTCATCTATTCCACACCAGGTTTTTGCCAATACTTGAGCACATAACCAGTCTCACTATTAGGACACGGTTCTCTTCTTGTTGACATCAACGTGCATAAAACAGGATCTAAGGAATATAATAGTGTATTTGAGAACAGACAAGCCACTTGCCTGTCACTGTCATCCATCAGGCTTTGGTTGCATGAAGATGATAGATAGCCACATATTTCTATCACCAAAACTGGTCAAAGAGACTTCTCTTTATTGCTGTAGTCAGGCTGCTCTTACTACTGTATCACAGGAAGCTATGACTTCTGCTTGACCCCAATTAGCATATTCATTATTCATCAAAGTACAGTTTTTATTTGCTTCCCTTGGGAATAGCAGACTATCACTGTGACGATCTTTCAATACCTCCTTAATACACACGGGATTTGCTGACAAGTAACAGCTACTCATTCCCCTGAGTAAAGTTCGTATTAATAGGACTGCACAGTGAATCATGAGATGGTATTAAATCATGCCTCCTGCCTGTATAAATACATCATTCAAGCACCCTACTATGTCAAGTGCAATGGTTGGACTGCAGAAACAAGCATAGGGTAGATAACCTAAGCGAGCAGGGTGCCTTGGAGAAATAACCTATTCAAACCCCAAAATAATAAAGAGCCTACAGGTCTTAAAAGGGATCACAGGGAATTTCTGTTCAGAAGTGACAAGTTTCATATTCTCCAGAGATAAAATATCGAGACTTGAAGGCATTAGATGTAATTCAAGCTATAATTCAGCTCTACTCAAGACATCAGCAATAGTTTTAAGTACTGAAATTTAGCCAAGAACTCCAAGTTAGAAACATCTAAGGCAGGCAGGATTTGGCTGAAAGCATTAGAAGGTGCATTAGAAGGCACAGTTGATATCAAGTTTGTCTCCAAATCTGAATATCACAAAGATTAGAGAGCTTTTTAAACTTTATTGCTACTTTATGTCTGAAGTCAAGTCAGTCTTCCAAGTATCTCCTAATGCACCTGTTGAGAGATACGCTTAATCCCATGTTCAGCAATTCAGGCACAACTCCTACACTCAGCCTGCTGTCTTACAGGTAACTGCTGCGCACAGCCTAGCCAGACCACAAATTCCATAGCATAGCATCATCTGCCTTTTCCTAAAATGCGTCAGATCACTTCTGCCCATAGTCTGCGGGTCTGTGACTGAGGCCAGGTCAATGTAAGTGGAATTGCTCTGATGCTCTCTGCAGCACCTTCATGGAAATAGCTAGTACCTACAAAAACTACTTTGAAAGAATAAAGTCCCTTGCATTAAGCTTCAACAAAACTTTCTGGAAATGCAGTAAATAGATCTAACCTTAAAGAATCACATCGTGTGTCTTCTTTCATTCCGTCCCTGAGACCCTCTTAGACAATATTCTACTTACTCATCATACATTCCAGTCCTAAATAACTATTCTATCAAACGGGTTATTTTCTTCAGCAGCCATAACGGACACCGAATTCATGAGAATACTTGATTTCTAATTTCATCTCTCACAACAACTTCGTCAGGGCAATGGAAACCTATGGGGATCATGCTGATGACCAGAATAAGAGTGTAGAATAAGCACAGAAGAACAGAAAACCATCACATGGTTGTATCAGTGCCAGATGGTAAAAGCCTTTCCTGTCATCCATTTATCAACCTTTTTACTTTTGGTTAATTCCATTTTATATTAGAAGGGAATAAAGAAAGGATGGCCTTTTTAATCTTGCCTTCATTTAGGTTTTAATCAACATTTGCTAGTGCTCTTGGAGCATGCCGGCAAAGGACTGGTGTAAATTTGTGCAGAGGAGGACTACAGAAGAGAATTATTTCTATTTTTTATTGAAATCAGTACTTTAGCTGATACTAAGGTTAACAGTTGGACACGAGTTAGATTTTATTGCTCTAAGAAATAAGATGAAGAGCAAGTATTATTCTTGTAAGATGTACCAAATTCTCCTGCAATGCAACACTGGAGGATCAAACACCAAAAATTTAACTTGAACTCTTTACTTAAGAGCATTTTACCTTTTTGTCCAGATTTTTCAGTAGCGACCTGTCCCTAGCCAGGAGAAATGCAACCCATAATACTGTTCAGTAAAAAAGCAAAACATCACAGTGTGTGTTAATGCACATGAGGAACAAATGAAAATATGAAACGTATCACTCCCCTACAAATTTTGACTTGCATTGCTCAAACACACATGAACTGCACTAAAAGTTCTTATCCTGCTGTTCGCACAGACACAGCTTTTGCATATATGGATTATAAATGCTATTATTGGAACACATCCCTGGTATTGCAATGACAGAGAAGTCCTACATAGCTGCTTCTACAGAACTGTCAGATTTCAGGATAATTAATGAGACAACTGGGACTCAGTGAATTTTTATAGAATTTATTTTCAAAAGTTTTTATCATTCTCTCGAATTTCTTCTTAAAGATAGGCCTCTACAGCAGCCTGCTTTCTTACATACTTTGTAATGCAGTACTACTGCGTAAGCAAATGGAAGTTAACAGCCTCGGTGGTTGTCTACGCATCTATCTGGCCATTTGTGGTACCAGTGAAGAGCTAACTTTCCTGAATTCTTACCCTCTTCTGTTCAGCCCTGAAGAGCTCTTTAGGATGAAACAAACAAAACACTGAACAGTTTTGTGCTCCATAGGCCTAATTCCTCGTGAAGCTATGCAAATAACCAGTGTCCACCGCTGTCGCAGATCAGATGCTGCCTGCTATAACTCAGTTTCCTTCACAAATTTGCAAAAATAACTTTCCCTTAGAGCTTCCATAAAGCAGTTTCAAAGTTCATTTTCTGCTGGAAGTGGGCACACACCTTGAATATAATTTTAGTGCAAATAAGCATTTAAAACTGTTCTCAAGCAAACAATACAAGAATATAACAAAGAGAAAAGCACATAATACATTTATACAGCAAAGCAAAGAATACATCCTTAGTGAAAGTCAGCAAACTGTGTGAATCTACCCCAGCAGAAACTCCAGTCCTGATTTTCTGTCCCGTTCAAATCCATCTCCGCATTGCATACCAGAAAAAAGCCTATGAATGTTCCGTTCCTAAGCACGCATTGCAAGAGACCTGCACGGTTTGTCTGGTTGAATACACAGGTTCATTTGTGGGGAGCAGTTCCAAGGGATACAAACTAGCAAACTGTTTAGCAATAAACAGTATAGAAAACAAACAAAACCCCAGCTCCTTCCCCCAACCTGCCCTGAGTTTCTGGAAATAAAGTACCCTACAAATAGCATTACCTTGGCAATCGCTTGGGTTTTGGAAAGCTATATTTACAAGTTCCCCTTTGAGTTTCCATTTGTCACATGTCTGTGGAGAGTGTAATCCTCCAAATCTATTGAGGAGCATTTACTGACATTTGAATGAACAGATGTGAAATCCCTGTTTTACATTCACATCTCTGGCTGCTGATGCACATGGATAGGTGAGAAGGAGGTTACGAAGTATTTCTGACAAGGCCTTGCACGAAACAGTGAAGTATTTTCAGTCTATACTGAAAATCTGAATGTGATTTTGAAAAATGACATTTAAACAAACACCTGGATCATCAGTCTTACATAAGTTAATAATGCATGCTTTTCTAAGTAACTTTTCTAAGTAATGCTTATTATACGCTTTCTTTCCCTTTGAATTCAGTTCTTTGTACACACAAGGGATAGTTTCTTCATGTTAAAATGATATTGCACAACTTCATTTCAATAGAAAACCTGAGAACATCAACCACATCACATTAACAGCATCTAAAGGCCTCAAATGTACATAAGCAAGAAACAACGATACAAAGCCATACCTCTAACACTGTGTACAGATGCAACTCAACACCCATGAATATACTACAAACTCATGTTCTTCCTCAAGCATTTTAATAGGTGACTTTCTGCACCTATTTTTTCTGATAAAAGCTACAGAAGGCCTAATTTCACCATTTGTTGATAATGAGCGTCTTGAAAAAAATTCGTATACTTTTTTCTGAGGCAAAATCAAATCCCATGCCGCGTAGCTGGAATTTTTCAGTGATTTACTGTAATCCATCTACAGAGAATATAGTGGACATTAATGTCACCTAATGAAACTTAAAACAGTTGAGAGGTACATTAAAGCATAAAAAAAAAAAGAAATTCAAAACAGGTAATGAAACAAGCACTCTTCCAACAGAAAAATCATTCGTACAAGAGTCAAGTTCTACAGTGTTGTTTTCCTGCTCTCAGGGTACAGTCTCCCTTGGGAGAGGAGTACCATGGGTTGTTCTGCCCCGAGTAAGATCTGCGAGAGCGAGAACGTTTTGATCATTGCCTTCCCTAGCTGATATTCTGGCAACAGTATAAGCTTTTACTCCTAAATAATTCCAGTTGGTTAATACCTTTTTCTGTAATCCGTAAGAGTTCATCAGTAGCTGTTTCGGGGTAACAAATGAAAGTTAATACACATTTCTAATTTTTGTATTAGCATTCACAACTCAACAGCGTTATTCAAACATATAATGTATGGCAAAACCAATTTAGTAGTGGTGAAATCAACTTAACCCACATAATATGAACTAGAAATTCACTATTTAATAAAAACTGCCTGACATCATCACGTATTTTATAATGGAGCAGCATTTATTCAACCAAAATAAAACATTATTGTGCAAATACTAGACAACTAATTACATAATGTACCTTTACAAAATTACATAATATGGGTGCAGCTTGTTTCCCTGTTTTCTGTTTGAAAAATAGATTAATAACCCATCAAAGCTATCTGTAAACCAAGGAAACAATAGAGCAGATGTTGACTGTTGTCTTGTGCCTCACAGACATAATTAAATACAATGAAACTCTCATGCACCCAAATAATAGAGGACAAGCAAATACAAAAATGGTACTCTACAATCATAAACCTCATTTACAGGGCACCTGCCGTATATTAATCTGTGATATTTAAACCAGTGACGAAAATAGAAAATAGGTACTTATCTGCCTTCAGACTACACAACTACAAACAAAAAACTCCTCTCAGCAGAAAGTAGCTTTAACTGCAGTAACACTGCCTCCCAAGATTGTTGACTTTCATAAAAGCTAAGAGGGAACCATACTTTCTATTGTAGCAAAGTCAGGGCAGGGCAGTTATATCTTCCGTAAGCAAACGCTGCACGAATCAATGACTCTGAATGATCCAAACAGACCAAAACCACCACGCCTGCTGGGTAATACAAAGTCTTACGATACCCCTGGAAAGCCAAATTCCTTGAACGGCAAAACATGTTCTCCGTAATTAGTTCCTTCCCCCTCTCCTTTTCTAAAATAGCAATGGAAAGTAAAGATTGGATTCCACAAGTATCAAACCAAGTGCACATTTTCCAAGAGTCTCCTAAAACATTGTTAAATACACTATCAGAATTTAAGAGGTTGTTTTTTGAAAAATCCTTTTTTATCTTCATTTCTATAATCCAATGTAGTTGGGTATTTTCTTTAGTAATATCAACATCAATCCAGATTTTTAAAAGAATCATTATGTGAATTAATACAAAATTAAGTACCTAATCCTCCAGTTGTTATCAGGAAACAAAGTTTCCAGATAAAAAAAGCAACTTTGAAAATTAATACTTAGATTTGTAGCAAAAGAACACGGAAGCATGTTTTTGCTATTAAAAAATGATCTTGATAAATACTTTAATAAGCTTTATTTTTTTTTTATTTTAGGTAAAGCATACAAAATTGCTTTGTTTACTACAAACATATTTTGCTTTTATATTTTATTTAGTTATTGCTAAGAAACAGGACAGAATACAATGTGATCTGCATCTCTTTATGTTAATAAAACCATGCTAGCCTCTTTCCATAGACAACACTATAAAGCATATATAGCAAACGGAAAACAAATGGGAGTGTAAAGCCACTGCAAAGCAAACCAATCAACCCTAAAACAGCTGAGATAGATCTCATCCAGTAGTTCATTCATTCTTTATAGAAAAAGAAATGAAAATATTCCTAGGTGAATCAGATTAAAAAGAAAAAAAAAAGAAAAAACAAAAAAGAAAAAACCCACACCACCCTCAGCAGCTGTGAAAGGTTGTAAAGCACTAAATTCCTTTGATTTATGAAGGCAGCATACACCGCATTGAACAAAACAACTCAGCATGCCGGGACCCTTTTCCCTGAAATTCCTTTATTAACACAACCTGGCTCTGCTAGTGAACAAAAGCAGTGGTGCGGTGTGTATAAATCATTAATACTATGCTGTGCAATGGCTGAATTTCCTGTGTGAGCTGGAAAGCCTTCCTGCACAACAGGGATTTTGGGGTTGGAATTGGCTGCTATGAAATGTACTTCATCATTCTCCGTGTTTGACGCTTCCCAATAGCTTTGTACTTTTCCTTTCCTTTTTTTCCCCCCAAGCCCAGCAACTGCAATAGAAATTTATTGGATTTTATGCCTGCAAATAAAGGAAGAAAAAAGAAGTAAAGAAGCAAGCAAGCATACTTAGAAGTAGAATCCTTTTCCCTTTATTTAAAGACAGGTTGTGTACAAATCGAATCTACGACTGATGAATACATTTTGAAATCTTTGTTTAGTTTACTATTTTGAAGTAAAAAAGCAACTGAAAAAAACTACTGAAAGTGGGGTTAGTTTTAACAGAGGCGGGTCCTTTCCAAATGCAGCAATTATCCATTGGACCATTTATTTTATAATTTATTTTTAAGAGTAGGCAGAAAGAAGGGCAATGTCTGGACATGAGGATCTCCCGAAGTTGATTGTATCAGTGCTCTTCCTTTCGGTGGACCAAAAATCTTTCCAAAGGGCAACAGGGAATGTCAGGTGCCAATGCTAAGTGTGGTATTCTAAGTGGAGATGGAAAAGATGCTACCAATGGGAAACAAAACCTAAACTCAAACTCCTGGAATTACAGTTTTTGAACACACCTGTATTTTTGCAGCAACACACACTGAACTTGGAACATCAAAACTACTTATTTTGCCTCTGAAGTACAGGAAACACAACAACAAAGTTGAATGTTATTTTCAAACTTTGAAATGAAATAGCAAGTAGTCTTCATAAAACATTCTGCACTAAAATATTCCTTTTGGGGATGGACTTGGAAAAACCTAAAGAGTAAGACAAAGAGAATAATGCTGAAAAAGTAGTCTCAAACCATATGCTACCCATCAGGAAAAATGGCATACATTAAAAAGGTAACGGAGGATACAATCAGTCTTTCAGCTAGGCCAGAGCATGATTCCGAATGTATCAAGCATCAGCATCACCAACAAACAAATTTATCACCATCTTAACAGCAAATATTTAAGACACCTGGAACGCAGCTTTGCAAAAGTGAACGAGGTAAAGCCAGAATAGGGAAACCTTCCAGCGTGCCATTTTACACTTACGCAGCCGTCCAGCAGACTAAAGATTACAAGAATAAGTCTGCAATGCATGCAGAAGTCCCTCTGCATTACACAATAATGACATTCTGAACGGAAATAAATGAAGCCCCTGCAGTGCTATTCTGTCAGCTTTTGAAAGTAAATAACTTCGCTCCTGACAAGAGAGAGACATTTTTTTCCTCTTCCTGCCATAGAACATTAATTGAGCTATGCAGCCATGTAGCATTCCAGAGATAGGACTAACGCATGACAAGGAAAAAAGGCTTAAGAAAGGAGGGGGCACTCATTGAATATATGGCCCCTGACTTCTTTTCACCCCCAAATTTTCACATTAGCTCTGTTTTAACAAGATCCTGTTCTCTTCAGAGCTTTTAACAGCTTTTTTGTCTCCCTCCCCTTAAGCTTACTGAAACTTATTTCAAACACTTAAAATTCAGTCTTGCAAAAGATGCTGCCATTATGTAAACATAAGCTCATAGTTTAAAAATTCTTATAATTCCTTGTTTGTGGTGAAAGTTGTATACCCATTATCTATACCTGTAATTAACTATTTAATTTAAAGAAGGCTGACTGGGAACAGTAGAGATAATGAAGATAGCTATAAAAGAAGAAGCTATGAGAAACGAAGCAGTCTTCAAAACAATGTAGTAGTAATAATAATAATAATAATAGCTATTGCAAGTCTGTAAGGAATTGAGGCAAGGCATATTGTAAGTATACAGTCACCTCACAAATATATCTGAGCTTATACTATTGAATGTATGCACAGTTACAAAAAAGGCATATTTAAGATGTCAGAGGTGGAAAGATCAACAGTTTTTTGGCATGTTTTAATATAAAGGGTCAAAAGGTAAATTTAAAAAATGGTCTAAGATGAATGCACTTGCATTCTTAAACACGAGCATCTGAACATCTAACGTATTTCAGTTCTCAAGTGCTACACATTTTCTTTCCATATCTGGGGGAAAAAGTCAAAATCAGTGACTCACTGTGAACAAAAAATAAATCACTGAATGCTTCAGTTCTTACTACTGTATCTAATTTTGATTCTGCATGTGTTCAACACAACGAGAAAGAGCAGGATCAAAACACAGTGAGATCTCTCCACAGCTGGAGCTTGCTACAGTGCAAAAGACCAAAGGCCCAACTACAACCAGCCAGGATACTATAGATATTAGAGATGCTATTTTCTCTAATTAAATTCACTGGGCTGCACTGACAGAGTAGGAGGGGAAGCAAAATGTAAAAGAAGTCAATGGCGCTGCACTAGGCAACTCAGAGGTAAATGAGCAAAGCTAGCAAAGAAATGACAGGAGTTCCTCAGGAGAGCTCTCGTACTACACATCACACTTGAAAACCGATAAATCCTATCCTACATACACCTTTAAAAGGCAGGAAAACTTTAAGAATTCTTAGAGGGTGTTGACTTCTCCCTTCCACTAACATTATTCTAACTCTAAAAAGCAAGGTGAGAAATTATGATACTAGAATTTTCATTTCTACTACCTAATAAGAACTTCGCAAAGATTTTTTTGTAACAAAACTAATATTAACACGATAGTATTTATGTGCTAGTTCAGAAATGCACACATTGAAAACTAAAACACTCCACTGTCTAGTATTCCATGCTTACTGGTCGAAAAAACAAAACAAACTAAACGAAATACCTAATAGCTGCCCTGAGAAAAACAACAGGCACACACTTGTCTGGATAAATACTATAAAATACAAAATACCATATAACATTTTTTTTTTCCAGAAAATAACCATCCATACACACATTTAGGAAATACCACTGAAGAGCGACAATACAAAAAGCTCACAACAGAAAATCCAGCCATCACTTTTCAGCTGAAGTGGTTTTAAGTGTTCAAAGAACCCAGTTATAAAAAACAGTGATTCTAAGCCAAAAATATTCACCTGCTTCTGCCACATGGAAGCTCCTTTGCAAGTGCTCTCCCTCTTACATTCCAAAGCAGCAGTAACCTTCTTCACTGATTCTGGTTGGTTGGGGGGAGGTTATGTTTGGGGTTGTTTTTTTTCCTTCTCCTATTATTTCAAGAGGGGAGTACTTAACTAAAGGACCTCCTCTGCTATTGTAAGGAGAGACTGACCTTGTTTGACAATGCTACAGTTAAATGCCCCAAACTAGCTCTTATTCAGAATGAGTGCTGCTGTAGCACTTCAGCTCTAAGCCACTTCTCATGAGTCTTCAGAAAACAAGAGAACAGCCCTTGTGAGACAAAAGATATGTAAACATCTACGTTTGTCTTGAATCAGAGGTGGAGCCTCAAATACTAGCTTCAAAGTTTATTGGTGAATACCAAATGACCTTATTTACCCTAACATAAGATAAAGAGCACATCAAGACACCGTTCTTTACTTCTGCATGAACAGTACTACTGGATGCAACAATTATATGCCAAATTCGTGAGATCAGTTTCATTCATCCACTAAAATTCCCTAAGATTGCCACACTGCCCCCTTAGGTGAAAACAAGTGATATTGTTCGCAGTATGGTAATTCCTTTTCTGGTGTTAACACAGTATTATAATTTATCTGACAAAGTACAGTTTCTTACCCTACACATATTAATAAACAGGCACTATGTTTCTCTTGGGGCAGCAACGCCGGTTAAATGAATCAGAAAACCCTGGAAAGATTGCCTACCCTCAGTCCATCAGCTACCGGACAATTATTCAAGGCCCAGCTGTAAGAAAAACAGATGGTGAGTGAGCATTAGTAACATGGGCTTCTTTTCGGTCATGCAGCCATGAGCAGAGGTTGTATGTTCTCACATGAAAACTGCCATGAAACAGCAGATCGAGGAATGAAATTGTGCAAAGACTCCAATTTGTAAGCTAACAGATGCTTAAAATTTTTATGAGCTCAAGTCAGATTAACTGATTTTACAGGAGAGCCACAGAGTGAGTTAGTACTATAAATGGACTAGGTAAAGAAAGGCAGTGTTCTCATGGTAGGTTTAAACAGTGTCATCATAAACCATCAGTTATGGAATTCAACTAACATACCTGATCATCTGAAAACTCACTAACACACAAAATGGAAAAGGCATACTTAGAACTGTAATTCCAATGGTGGCATTCAGCAACTGATGTACTTGTGCTCTATAAAAACTGTATCCAGGAACTGTTCATCCATTTTAATTCTTTACATGATTTTAGAATAAGGAACAGATTATATTTGTGCTATTATTGACACTATTGACTACAACAATTGAAAACACTACCAAATAAATCAACGTTGAATTAAGCCACAAAGAAAGAATGTGATAAAAAGTCTTTCAGACGCCTATAAATCATCAGATCCAGAAGCATGAGATAAGTAACTGAGTGGGGAATTCAGCTCTTCTCCATAATCGTCATAATGCTTAAGGCCCAAATAAAATTACACTAATTTACCATGTAAGTACTAATAGAATAGTTGGGGTAGAGATGGAGGGTTTGTTGGTTTTTGTTTTGTTTTCATGGTGGATTCTTTTCACCATTGATATGAGAGCTGTACCATGAACTACTTTCTTGTTAAAGACAGAAAAAGTTGATATTGAAGTTTCAGTTCAATTGTTTTCGATCTGTGATTGTCCACTATGAGCAATTGCTCCATTTAAGAGGAATTACCCTTTGTACAAACTGCTTCACTACTTAAAATAAAGCACATCTATCATCATTAAACAGGAAAAAAAGAAATACCAGCTTTAAAATAATGACAGCAGCACTGTAGACTGACATATAGAATGTTATGTGCCGTTTCTAAACAACGGCTGACTTTGTTACTTTACTCAGAAAATACCAACTAAACAAGGCTGTGTCGAGGCAAACATATATCATAGGCAAATACCAGTTAAGAGAACTAAGCCTCCATTAGTATATGCTAAATCCCAGTTCATAGGCGGTCAAAATTTTGCTGCAAAAATTACTTTACTCTGGGCAGAGTTATTTTCTTGCATTGATGTGTCGTATTAAGGAGGAGAAAAGAAAATAAGAGTTATTTAGCTGTTTCTAACACTATAAAATATTACCAATGTTGAGATGCACTACAAATCAGAGTTCTCTTTTCCTATATATTTAAATATTGACACTAGGTAAAATTCTAACTCAAATGTACCTACACATTTCCCGATTGTCTATAGGGTTATAACACTGCAGTAGAAACTTCCAAATCAAAACCATATATTCTCCTTCTGTTCACTGCGGTCACTGACACAGTCATTCTGGTTCTGATGTTGTTTGAGAACTCTTTCTAAAATTAGAAGCACCTTAGTAAGAGAACATCCAAATAATTTCAGACCATTTCAAATAGCTTAACCAACTCAGAAGCATCCATAATGCGAGCTAGGCCTCTGCTCTGTTCTATTTTCAACAGTTAAGCTTTAAATGATTTTAGGTAAAGCATCCTGTATGCACAAACTGTTTTACAAAAAGTTAGTTCCTCACTCAACTCTTAAAAAATTACATATGTGAGCAATCTAGAAGATATCAGAGCAAATACTTAAGTTTCCGACACTGGAGAAAGTGGTAGAGCACTTCTGTGGATATACTGTGAGAAACAATTTATGCATTTATACTAAACAAACTGACCAAGTGTTAGTTTAGGAAATAAATAACCACTAATTATAAATAACTACCAAAACACAGATTTGCCAAATGATTAACACAGCTTCACAGAAAACCACAATCCTCATAGCTACATAAATATTTATCGACGGAAAGGCTGGTTTGCCCATCTTGAGAAGAACATAACGCCTTTCATAGTCTTTCAGGAAAGACAGATATCCAATTATAAAACTTAAATGTGGCAGAATACTAGCATATTTGGCAGAAACAAAACCAGAGAATTTTTTTTTCTCATAGGTTCTAAATAGATAGTAAAGTTTAACATCAGAGAGCTCAGTTGTGATAAAGATATCTGATTTCACTTTAATTGAGGTGCAAGTGAGCAGGCATAACTGAAGTGCAATTTTTAGAGGGGGGGGAAAAAAACCCTTTATATGTTCAAATAATGTCTATAGACTGCTGGTCACAGGGTCCACAGGCCAGAATCTCTTGTTATTAAGTTGCCAGACAAAGCTTTTCGATTTCCAGTATTTAGGATCAATAGACGACTTTATAGAGTGAGAAAAACATTTACAGTTTCACTAGAATAGTTATATTTGCACTAAATATAAAACCCAGGTATTTTTGTAGGTTTGCTAGAAATTATCAGATACGGGAAAAACAGAAAAAAAACCAAGTATGCTATCATGCTCAAAGTTTATTCATGTTTTTTCAAAAATACAAACCACTTCTTAGCCTTTCCTGTTTAAAAGCAGAGCCACCTTTCGTTAGCTTTGTAGGTAATGCCACTACGGTACCATCTTTCTGCCTGGATAACGCTGAGACAAAATAACATTGTTTCTAAAGAAATACATAACCAGATACATAAAATAATAAATCATACCTGAATTACGATGATAATTATCTGACTCTCTAGGAATCCAGAATAACTAAAATGCCAACCAGCAATCAAAAGAAGCAACAAGCAAAGAATTTTCAACTTGCCACAATTATCAGAATTCAGATGACTTTTTAACTTATATAACTGCGATTAGTAAAAGCAAAATGATTCTAAACTGACAATAGGATTAACCACATGAGAAAGCCAATACTTAAAAAGAATAAAAAAAAAAAATACTTTCAGTGTGTCAGTTAATCCACTTAAAGAGTTAAAAATTATCCGCACTTTGTAAAGTGCATTAGCAATCACTTCTCATCTTTCTTTCAAATGGAATAGATGGAATTGAATTCACTATTTTAAAGCAATCATTATGGTTGCACAGTTTCTTAAACCTTAAAGCAGTGCCACACTGTAGATGTGTTTGCATAACGATACTGCAATAGCTCACACAGGAAGGTTATTACAGCACCTAACCTCCTCTTCACGTTATCATTCATCAGCTCCTTGTGTGGCCATGTTGACCTCTCACCCTAATTCACATTTTTTCCTTTCAAAAGCTGGATCTTTAACATACAAATTGTTGTTTGGCAAACTCAAAGGAACAAATCTAACAAAATATAGGAATACCTTTTGTATACAAACAGTATGTGCACAAGTCACACTGGATGATTAAAACTGATCTATAAATGTAATACCCAAAACGCATCCAGAATTCAGAACTACAAAGAACATGGATCTTAATTATGACATGTAATTTATTTACACATTAAATACATCATATTTATCTGATGCAAATTTTAATTGCAGACATATGAATCCCTCCCACGTACGTGTATAATCTAGGGCGTATATCATAATCTTCTTTTATTATGCACTCCCATACTGTAAGTCAGAAATGGTTTATACTACACTACTGAAGAAAAAAAAAAGGTTTATATCCTGCAAATACTTGAGTTCTGTTCTTTCAGTAATAACAGAAAACAAATAATCTGAAATAAAAATAAGCTTTAAATCTATCGTATTTGATCTTTAGGAACAAAAAGAAATAACATCAAATATCTTTCAGGCATTTGTAAATACCGAAATAAAGTTAGAGACTGCTTCATGGAGGTCAATATGCATACAAACTACTGTAGTGGAAGTTGGAAGAAATGCTTCTATTTGTTACAGCAGGCACAAGAATTATTTTCCCTGAAGTTTCAGCAGAAAGTAACAGAATAAACAGGATTAATCATTTTTGCATTATATTTCTGTCTTGGCTATGCATACTTGCTATATGAGTCTATAAAGATGGACTCAGTTATAAAACAGAGAAATGGAATACAATGATGATTCAAACTACTAGTTTAAAAAATAATGTTTTATGATCCAGTTATTTATTTCCTGCTATAGCAGAGAGAAGCTAAGATCCAGTAAATAATTTCTGGAGGGAGAGGAGTGGAGACAGTTATCTCCTCCCCCCCCCCGAATCAAAAATTACATTTAATGATTTTAAAAAAAATCCTCAAAATTTACTAGAAATTGCTGATATCAGAATATTCTTTTAAAATCCATTCCAATATGCATCAGTGACAGAAGTAATTCTGCACAGATATAGCTTTATGATTTTTTTTTTCTGGTGTACTAAAAATCAGCTTGATTTTAATCAGCAGCACGTTTCAACACAGACTTAAAATTCTTGGCTTCAAAGAAGGCTTAAACAAAATTGCTACTGGGCACATTCACATTAGAAGTATAATTTATGCTTGCAAGTGAATAAAGAGCAGTCCTTTATGGCTGAAACTCTGCTACAGTATCGAGAAATGCAGTCAGAGTACTGTGTTAAATGTCTAAAAACAGCATCAGTAAAGACGTTGCAAAGAAAAAGGGAAAAAAATATATATGTAAAGGCTTGCTGCTTGGTTAAAACATTTTCTACTCACTCTCCCCATTCTTAAGAGCAGGCACAACATTCACTCCACACAGTGGGAGACATTTATACAGTCTATTCACACAAAAAATATCTCCAAGATTACAAATCCCCCAAACGACGCTGACAAAGCAAGCACTACAGGAAAAGAAAAAGTTAAGCAAACTTACCTGCTGTAAGTACATAAAAGTCAAGGCACAGGAGAGCTGGGGACACATGCCCACGTTCGGCAGTGCCACGCAGGTTGCACCCGTAAGGGGATGCTGCATGGTGTTGCTCTGAAGTCTACGTAGAACAAGTGAGGGGGCTTGCATGCAAGCACGTTTGCCCTATCTTGTCACTACGTTTTTTTTCCTCTTGATTATTTAAGCAAGGAACGGTATCTCTTGAACGTCTTTTTTTTTTTTTCCCCAGCGCTAGATCCCTACATTCATTTGTCAGCTAAGGCAACTTGGTAGATTGAAACTACGAATTTTTAACAGAGAGGGAAAAAAAGAAGACACAGCCTGCAGCCTATTGATGAGCAAATGGAACTTCCTCAATGACAGAGAGAGCTGAAGCTTGTCTCACAACAGTAGCTGCTGACTAGTAGAGAGAGAGATTGACTCAGTGAGGCTCAGTCGGCTGGTGCTGATGCTGCACAGCTTCTCATTTGTCAAATGGGTCCTAGGGCAGGGTCTTTACCACTCACCAAAATTCAAATACTGCATTTTAAAAATCCCTGGAGAGGATAGGGAAGGAGAGGAAGCGAGCGTGCTGCATCACAGGCATCCATGAGATCTGGGCAATTAGTGTCATTGCCCAGCTGGGACTGAATGCCTGTTATGATTCTGCACGCACACATACACACACACACACACTTCCCCCCCCCCTCAGGACTCACACCTGACATAACAAGGGCTTTCCCCTTTTAAGAACAAAAGTATGAAGCATAAAGTGGGGAGGGGAAAGAATTTCGGCTAGTCTTGAGGATTCTAGTAAATACATAGTGCTATCGAGTAAATGTGCTTTTTAAAAACACGAATTAGTTTTATACCTACATTTCACTCACTATCTAGTTTCCCAGAGAAGCCTATGAAAGCATAACAAGGAAACTATGAAATACCAGTGTAACCACTGCAGCAGAAACACTAGGAATTGAAACTAAATTCTATGGCACAATGTGTCTACTTTACTGGGGGGAAGGGAGCAGGCTTGGATAAAGACTGTACCTTAAAATTGTCTAAACCTCATCTCATCTAAAATTACAAATTTATGTGACAGCTAGTCACTCTATTATAAACCACTGCCCTATCAGGTTACATGGAAAAATCCCATTTGCAATTTTCAGAACTTAATGTTTACATTTTACTTTGAGAGTGATACCTTAAATTAGTATTCTACTCTTGCAGGCTTTTTCTTTCTCTCCCCCCTTTATTTTATGGAGTAATAATTATTCATTAGTAGATCTAGTTAGTCTTTATGTAATAAAGTAGGATGTGACCTGCAAATCAAATAATTTATATTACAGCTTGTCCTTGAGGTTCTATATTACAGGTCTTCTTTTTTTTTCCCCTTCTTAGATACAACTAAAGTATAACAGAAGACACTACTATTTTTAATTAGAATTTTACAAATTAATTAAACATTAATTCTTCAAGTCAAACCTAAAAGCAACACCTAGGGTTTTGAAAGGGTTCTTTTTAAAAAGACTCTGTAGAAGGTTTTAAGATTACCTATCTTATAGGATATCTAACTCACACACAAAACCAAATCCCATATTGAGAGTTTAAAGTTAACAACAATAAATAAATAATCCACATACAACAGAAGTTTTCATCAACAGTGTAACTAGTTTCATATTAAGATATACCGTCAAAACCAAGTAATAGTCCTCTCACATAACTGGAAGCAGATACCAAACATGTCACTGCAACTCAGGCACTATATTACAAAAAAAGATTCTTTTTCATTCTACAGGCGCGCACACGTACCTGCACCCACACAAGCTTCAGAGACTGATTTAGATCCACTAAGTTGTCTTCACGCAAAACTGAAAATTTTCCAGCAGAATCAGTTATTACATAATTTTCCCTCTCAAATGCAGTCAGTGCAACAAACCCAATGTGGTTAGAACTCGTCAATAAACACCAAAACAATCAGGCACAAACTTACAACACAGGCATTGGTTTTGGCTTAGGAAACATCCACACTTTTGCAGTTTATCATAGACTGATCTACTGAAACGGCCCAGATAATCTTGGTGTTCTATATCACAAAAAAAAAGAAAAAAATCAAACCCAAACAAAAAAAAAAAAAAAAACAAACCACCAACAGAAAACCCCCACACAACACAGAGCAAGAGAGAGTGAGAAGGAGAAATGAACTCTCTCTATGCCCCTTCTCCTCTTTTCATTCTTTCTCTCTGCCTTAAGCAGTCTCCTGTTCTGACAGGAGTATGTCATGCTTTTCTTCATTTTTTTTTTTTCCCAGCACAGAACGGCTGTTATTCTACCAATGCCCTAAGCTGATAGAATTTTCCCTTCAGCTCATTTTCATATGAAATACCATAAATAATACATGGTAGTTTAATAAGACCTTATCAGAATGTTTAATGAAAAACAAATATGTTATGTAAGGAGGCAAATAATCAACTCGTTCCACATTATGTCAAAATCAAAGGCAGCCTGCTTCCTAGCCAAACAGTTTGGAACTATCTTAAGTCTATCCAATTTCCCAAAGTGAAGTTCTGGAACATGGTGATGGTCAAGCAAAGTTTCTTCTGTCTATTGCACTATTTTACAGCTAAAAGGACATCCATAAAACAGATTAAACGAACAATTATTTCAAAATAATTTAGTGGTGCAGGTGTAGCTAATGGTAAAAGTAAATTTCTCATTGGTCTTTTATCCTTAATTTTCACACATTTCAAAGTAAGAAACAATGACCTACAAATACTATGAATACCTTATGTTGGTATATTCATATTATTAAAACAGAAACATTAATGTTCTCACTATCCAAATCATCTACAGACAGAGAACCAATAGGTAAAACACATAACTCAGTAGTGTTAGAGACCTAAGAAACAGAATTCTTTAGCCTGATACTTCAAGAGATGCAGGAGAAAGTCATTACCAATTCTCATCTCTGCCAAGCATAACTTGTCATTCTGTCTAAAGAGAAAAAAGGTAACAAAATGTGTCTTATTGATATAAAAACAAAATCAACATCTCTCTTTTAAAGCCATTTCCTTGTTTAGACACATTCTTCTACGAAACCCAACCCGTCAATCATAACCACATTCCAAGTTACAGCTATATATACACAGTAAGTACCACCACAAATTTGCCAAAGGTACATGAATGACTGTACACAATCTGACCTTCTATCCTCATGCATGGCGACAGTATTGCTATAACTGCTATGCAATTTCACAGAACAGCATAGATCCCATCAATATCTCATCTGCAAATCATTTTTCCCTTATTCTACAAAAATCAATGCCTGCAAGTGCAAAGTCCACATTACCTACAGCACATGACATCTTCCAGTTGCCTTAGTGCTGATCTGTTGGGTCAGTAACTGAACTCAGTTATCGCAAACTCAGTTGCTGATATTACCAATTAGATATCAATTAATAAGAACTACAAACCTCCTTCAAAACAATAGGAAGGCTACCAATCTACACGGTACAAATCGGCCTCTGTGGGAGTTCAATTAGAAGTGCAGAAATGAGAAGTGATAACAGATCCATGTGAGGTGTGATGCCTAACTACACCACTGTGAGAGGCATCCTTCCCTTTTCTACACTGTTTGGTTGTCAGTGTCATGGTTTATAGCACAGGCACGGAACTTGCATATATGCACCCTCTCCCCTCATCCAATGAGAACGTCATTTAAAAAATTCCAACAATGAAGAGTTAGTCCATCTTGAATATGTATCAAAACACAAAACCAAAGAACCTCTTAAAGAAAGCAGAAAACCAATAGCATTTCTCACACAGCTAACATACAAATACAAAAACACATTTACAATGAATTTGTTTATTTAGTATTACATGTTCCATTTAAAATCATCTACTCCTTTTGTTGTGATCTTAGTCAACTACTACTTCTCAAAACTGAAGTTCAAATTTCACATACACAAGCACTCAACCTAAAAATCAGCCTTCAGAATTATCACAACAGACTGGCTAATCACTCAAACATTTTCCATCAACTAAAAACAGATCTAAAAGAGATCACCTGCAAGACCACACACCATTTTACACTTTGTCTCAACAGTAGCTTATACTAACAAGTTACACATCCAGAAGGCATACAGTATTATAAAGACTGTATACTTCCAGATGTAAAGTATTTTAAAGGAAAATCACAACTGCACATTACGGTACGCATGTGAAGAATGTATTTTCTTCTCAGCTTTATCAAATTTTTCATGTGGTATAGTCACTAATAGTAGTGCAGTCCTCTCTCTAAACACTTCTTTTCTAATACCACACGAAAAAAATAGCTCACAGGACATCAAACCAGGAAAAGCAGCATATTATGAGCATAAAATTAGACTGTTTCATTAACGTATTCTGAAAAATCACTAGCAATCATTAATATCTTTATTCCACATAGTATCCTATTTTCTTATATAAGTGTGTAATGGGTTTTAAAAATAAACTAGGGAAATAGCACCGATCTTTTTAAACCATTCATTTTGTCAGAGAGATTAAATCAAAGGTTTCCTCTACTCTTTCAAATTAATAGGCAACATCTCATCCTTACAGTGATATTTTCTTGTCATGAAATTCTCTCTATCTAATTCAAGGTTTCTGTTAAGGTTGCTCTTCTTTACTAGGCCTTTGTACAAAGATCAAGACATTACAGAGGCTCACACTTACCTCAGGCAAATAAGAATCACTAATTTTCCGTTGCTATTAAGCCCTGTGTTACACCCATTGACTTCTCCAGTATTTCATACCCCATGTCTACAGAGTACGGTTAACCTCTTCAGCACCGCTTAATACACATTTCCTATGTCTTCCACATTAACCATCTAGATTTTCCACATCAGCTATCTAGATTTTCCACATTAACTACAGAATCATAGAATCACCAGGTTGGAAAGGACCCATTGGATCATCGAGTCCGACCGTTCCTAACGCTCCCTTAAACCATGTCCCTCAGCACTTCATCCACCCGTTCCTTAAACACCTCCAGGGAAGGCGACTCGACCCCCTCCCTGCACAGCCTCTGCCAGTGCCCCATGACTCTTTTTGTGAAGAACTTTTTTTCTGATATCCAGCCTGACCCTCCCTAATCTAACTACCTAGATTTTCCACATAAACTATTTAGATTTCTTTTTTCCCAACAAAAGAAGCCAAGAGCCCTCCTTCCCACCAAAGCGTCTGGGGTGGGGAAGGTGAGAAAATAAATAACCAAAACAGTCAGCTCCTAAAGAGTTAAAGACACTTCCAAACAGAAGATATATGTTGCTTGACAGGTTTTATTTTCTTAGCCTAAAGCATCCAGATATAATTTAGACCGCGGGGGGCTGGGGAGGGGGAGAAAAAGAACGGCTGAACAACTCGGTCCTTTTTTTCAATACGATGCAAGCTTAGGCCGGTGCATCTCTTCCAAAATCCAAGGGCTTGACTGGAGGTTTTTCCACGGCAGAAAGCCAGGCGAGTACCCCACGCTCGGAGCCCCGTTCCCCCCCTCCGGGCCGCCTCTCCCCGCGCGGCGAGCACAGCCGTTCCGGGCACTCCATCTAGCGGGGACGCGGGCTATGTCAGCGCCAGCAGAGGGAACCAAAGGCAGAAAACACGCATTCCATCAGGAAGCTCCTGTCTCAAAAGACGTATGCCTGCCCCTAACCTAGACAGCGCACTGAAGGCACAGGACCGGCTTCCAAAATGACTTTGGGATTGTCATTAATAAGGGCAAACGCCACGTCCTGCACTTGGGGCACAACCACCCCGTGGGGCTACAGAGCAGGGCGAGAGCGGCTGGAGAGCTGCCCAGGAGGAGGGCCTGGGGGTGGTGAAGCCTTCTGAGGGGCGGCTGAGGGACCCGCGGGTGAATAGCCTGGAGGAGCCTGAGGGGAGACCTTATTGCTCTCTACAACTGCCTGAAAGGACGGTGTGGAGAGGATGGAGCTGGGCTCTTCTCCCAAGTGACTGAGGACAGGACAAGGGGGAACGGCTTGAAGCTCCACCAGGGGAGGAGGGTCAGCCTGGACACCAGGAAAAAAATGTTCACAGCAAGAGTCATCGGGCCCTGGCAGAGGCTGCCCAGGGAGGGGATGGAGTCTCCATCCCTGGAGGGGTTTAAAAGATGGGTAGATGAGGTGCTCAGGGACATGGTTCAGTGGCAGACAGGAATGCTTGGACTCAGTGATCCAAGAGGTCTTTTCCAGCCTGGTGATTCCATGATTGACAGCAGCTGAACATGAGCCAGCAGTGGCCCAGGTGCCCAAGAAGGCCAATGACATCTTGGCTTGGATCAGAAACGGCGTGGCCAGCAGGTCCAGGGAGGGGATTCTGCCCCTGGACTCAGCACTGGTGAGACCACACCTCAAATCCCGTGTTCAGTTCTGGCCCCTCACTACAAGAAGGATGTTGAGGCTCCGGAGTGTGTCCAGAGGAGAGCAACGAAGCTGGTGAGGGGCTGGAGAACAAGTCTTACAGTAGCAGCTGAGAGAGCTGGGGTTGTTTAGCCTGGAGAAGAGGAGGCTGAGGGGAGACCTTATTGCTCTCTACAACTGCCTGAAAGGAGGGTGTAGAGAGGAGGGAGCTGGGCTCTTCTCCCAAGCGACAGAGGACAGGACAAGGGGGAATGGCCTGAAGCTGCACCAGGGGAGGGTCAGGCTGGATATTGGGGGGGAAAAAAAAAAAAAAAAAAAATCACAGAAAGAGTCACCAGGCACTGGCAGAGGCTGCGCAGGGAGGTGGTGGAGTTCCCATCCCTGGAGGCATTTAAAAAGACGGGTAGACGAGGTGCTCAGGGACATGGCTTAGTGGCAGATAGGAATGGTTGGACTCAATGATCCAAGAGGTCTTTTCCAACCTGGTGATTCTATGATCATCCTTGCTCTCTTCTGTCTACCCATTCCCATCAACTTTTTCTGCTAGCATTGGCACAAGTTGCCAGAGAACTGGAAAGGCAATTAACTACAAGACAACTAAATACAATTACACTTTTTTTTTTTTTTTTAGGGGAATATGTGTGTGAGTAAGCAGCTTTACCTAAACTGCTACCTTTGGAGCACAGAGAAGCAGACAGATCCAAGAAGGTGCCACAGAAACAGAGGCAGGAAAAGCTTTTGTCAATCCCACTCCCACCTCACCTAGCACAAAGGTAGTATGGAACACGGCAATGTTTCATTTTCAGAAGCACAGTGTGCTCTCACCCACCATGCACTACTGTCACAACAAAAAATAAACTTTTTCAAACGGACATATACAGAGATTCTTTAAATCTGACACACTGGTATAAGCTTGCTTCTCAGAACAACCACTTTGACGGACATGTCCAGCTACCATAATTACCATTTAGATTATTTTTAATATCACAATGTTAGCAAGAAGACATCAGTGTGTCACATCTAGTGTTGCTTTATATTATTCTTTCCAAAATTCCAGATAAGAAGGCATAGCAATATGACCCTTAGAAAATTAAAGGACTCAGAATTTAAAAACAAAATACAATATACAAAACCAACAAGCATTAATCGCAGAAATTTGTGCACAACTTGTTAAGTAGCTTAAAGCTTCAGTATGCAGTATGGGAGGGGCTACAAACTACTTTGAAGAAAAAGTCTGTAGTTGTATCTAAAGTGATAAAGCCTACCTTTGCTGCCTCTGTGGGTTGTGAACTGTAAAGTATCAGATAGCAGAAAGAGAGAACATTTGAGTAGAAAGGACATAGTATAAATATTTCACCCAAAATTGGTTTTGTACACAACTTTGGTTTCTTATTTTATATAGACATAAGTCACATGCAAGTCAAAATCTCTATTTTGTTTACATGAATAAACTTATTTAAAAAAAAAGTTCTCACAGAAATTCATTAACAAAAAAAAGTTTGTCCTGATTTTTTGCTCCTTAATTTGCACTACATATGCTTTGCTGCTGTTATGAAATCACAAAGCAGGAGTTTAACTTTCAGGGTGAAACAAGCAGCAGAAATACACTAATTTAGAGGTTGTTTTCATGTGATAGTAATAAAAGTTAAAAAAAAACCCCAAAACAACACCAAATCAATTATGAGTGTACATAGTATGGCAGTATAAACACATTTGCTGAAGTGTTATGTTTTTGTGAAATAATATTAATCTCAATAAGAAAACTAAAATAATGTCAAATCTTGTAAGGAGAATATATGATATTACACTATTATGTAAAGGTTGTATCCTTTCTTTGTAGGAATTAAATTAACTGGACATCAGCAAAGTTTTCTTCTACAATGAAACCACTTATCCTTTTATTATTCTGTCTAAAGCTATCTATCTCTCATACATTGCGCCTGAATCTCAATCCACCAGACTTAGTCCACAATGCAGCAGCTCATTTTAATATATAACAGTAACAGGTAAATATTAACATACTCATGTATCAAATCAACAAATCCTCCATTAACTGCAGCTGAATCTCTAAGAATCCACTTCCCCAGCCCTTGGCTTACTGTTTACAGCCTGTCCGCTCCCCGTGACTGTGACCCCTCCAGTGCAATGAACAATACCTCCACAGCTCCTTTGAGGACTTGATTTATCATCATCTACCCGTAAACCTCAAAATATTCCTCATCATTTTGACAATACCCCATATGATGGAGTAAGTAAGTCTTAGATTTAGCTCAATGACTCTTCAAAATCTGTCCCTTCATCTCTAATTCTTTCTTTTGGTGTTCAATCTGACTTTCAACTGAAAGATCTTAAAATTCTTACGGCCAAGCCTGAAGGGTTCTACTTAAACATTCATCATCATCCAAAGAGATAAAGACATAGCTTAGGAGAACTACCACAGAGGGTTTTGTAACTTTGAGCTTCAGTTTATGCTGAAGCACTACTAAGGCTTTCCAAAGTACCCAGCGATATACGCTTTCCAAAAGAGCATTGCAGCAGAAAGACTTCAGATGCCATAACCCAAACTTAGTCTATGCCAGAATTTATGAGAAGGTTGCTTGTGTTGTTTGTTAGTTTAATTTAAGAATTTTGGTTTTCTATCACCCTTGCACAATTACATACTTTGGCATAAATGCAACTTTGCATACAGAACTGATACACAGCTGTCAATATAGGCCTAATCATTAATCTTTGAAATCGAGACGGAAGTACTGTGGCAGTAAGTACAATTTTATACACAGTCAATATTGTGTCTCCTTTTCTTCCCAGTTATTCTATCCAGTGGTTTCGAAAAAGCAGTTACTTTTTTTCTAACCATTTTTTTTCCCCTGAATTCTTCAGAGATCCTGTCCTCTGCATACTACCTTTCCAACTGCTTCATTAGTGTAATCTCCTTCAGGACTGTTTGTGGGTTCAGCCATCAGCTCCCTCTTTTTCACTCTCTAATCGGTATTTTTTGATCCTTCCCTTCTTCAATTGATAGTGTCACATTCAGCAGCTCCGAGTCTTTGGTTTCCTCATATAAAAACCAGAGCTTGCAAGTTCTACAGTATTGTTTAAAAGCTGTTTGCTTTCATCAGCTCTAATCAACTCTCTCTTGCTACAGTGGCCATCATTCATTTCTCTGACCTGTAATTCCTTCCTCTCTGATCTTCTTTTGTTCAATGAAATCCACACTGGTAACACCTAATTCACTCTTCCGTTTGTCCTATGCTGCTCTTTGTTACTATCATCACTCCTTTTTCTTTCTGCATAAAGTTTGTACCTCATCCTCTGGGATTCAGGCCTTCGAAGACTTGTTATCATAATATACTCCTTTCAAACATTTACACATAGATTACCTGATGTTCCTTATTTTCCCTAAGACTTCTCTCAATTATTTGCCCCACAGATCTAGAACCATACTTCCCTCCCTTTCTATACTCATACATCAAACAACCTTTTACTCTGGACAGGACCCATACCTTCTTCACATCCCCTGAAATACAAACATTTTCAAGAAAGATAGCCCAAAACATAGCAATCATGTTGCATGTGTGCAATATAATAAAATTTCTTATAGTTTATTTATAATTAAAAATATATTTTTTTTAAAAAAAAGTTATGCTCAGCATTGTGTCTCAAAAGTATATTGGACACCCTTAGAAGAAGGAGATGTTCCACATCTGCTGTTAAGCACAACCACAAGCATAACAAGCAGTAAAGCCCTACTTGCACACTGTCTAACTTCCCTCTTCATCCTAAGAATCTTCCACTCATAACAGGCACAAATATTCTTACAAATAAAAAGAAAGCATATACAGGATTCTGTGATTAAAGCTTGCTCATCCTAACTATGCTTATGTCAGTCTTAAAAGGTCTAGTTTATGGTTTGTTTCTTCAAATAAGAGAATATTTGCCCAAAGTTAAAAGTAACAAAACCTCAGAGAGACTAGTTCACATTTTTCCTTTTCACTTGATATTCACAGATATTTTCCTCCCTATAAACCCATTCATATTGACGTACTTTGAAGAAAAAAACCTACATTTTAGCAAAATGGTCTCTGAATTGCTTTTACACACAAAAAGAACACTTTCTCACTTTTTCTCTTGAACATTATTAGCCCTATTAAAAGTAGTTCTGCAGCTGATATACTGGAGGTATATCTATTCTGTTGAATTTTGGAATTTGCCCATGAATTTCAAGATAATAATTAGCAACACTGAATTTTTAACACTAAAGTTAAAAAAGCTATTACAAATCTTTGGATTACAGAAACTGTCGCAGAAAAATGAAAATAAAATACTTTAAAATTTTAACTTATTTTTAGTGGCTCCAAATTGGGTTTGCAGTTTCTAATTTGTTTTTACACAGTACCTCCAAACAATCTGAGATGAAATGGTAAATTGGAAAGAGACATACCAAAGTGGCTAGGTTTATGGGTTAATTGTGACACTACAAAAGGTTAGCTATGTGTCTTCTCATAGGTTTTATCTTTTGTCAAGTAAGTCTACTTTGGGTTTTCTTATTTCAATACAATACCAATACAGCATGTTTTATATTAAATATTTTTCATTAACATTAAACAGACCAATAGCACAAAAAATGGGGATATGGACAATTGTTTTTATTTGAATACACTCTTTTTTGGAAACCTGAATGATACATGAAATCGAGCTACCGGAAAGCTCTAAAGGAGTTGGAAAATACATTGGTGAGGTCAGACAATACATATTTATAAACTACCTTGACTTATGGTGCTAAATGCATTCTCAAAAAACTTATGAAAGCATATTAACTATCGTCTTAGGGCTTGCAGCACTTCTCATATATTATCTAACATGTTCTACCTTCACTCACCTAACCAAACTTCTCTGCTATAAACGGCCTCTACATCTACCTCCCGGGAGCACAAAAGGAGCAGAAACATTACTCTTACTAGGTCAGACAGCTAAGTTAAAGCTAGCGTGGGTAACCTTGTGCCTTCCTCCCAGTGGTGCTGACAGAGCTTAGATGTGTTCCCATAAATAGTTGGGAGACAGCAGACCAGTGATCTTCTCCAAAACATATGCTCAATTTCTGCTCAAACAAAGCAGAAAAGAATTTATCAAACAGATAACTATTTGAATGAAGGGACGGGGCACTGACAACCATATATACTAACAGGTTTCTCAAGTGGTCACTCAAGCCACATAAAGGCAAAAGTTTACAACTAAGTCACTTTTTCCTTATGTTATTATATCTACAAAGCACATATACTGAATAAAAAGCACCATTGTGTATACATCTTGTGCATTATTACAGAGGTAAAAATAAAAATAAAAATTAACGACATTAAAATGCCCAATTATTCGTATCAGATACTAACATACCTGCTCTTCCTTGTAATTAAACAGAGCATAATACAAGCCCTGATGCTTCCGTGCATTTGTATCAGCTCTAACCTGTAAGGGCTGCCTCTCAGAATGAATCCTTAGATGGTTTTGCCTGCCTTTTCAAACCTTTGGCCTCCCACCTGAGCCTGCCATCACAGGTGTCAATGCTGATGAAGTTACCTCTGTTGCAAGAGACTAATTGAGACTAGCCCTGAGTTTCATCCAGGCCACTAAACAGTCATCAGGTGCAGACATCAGGTCTCGGTCAACATGAGCCAGCTGACCTCCACGTAAAGGGTTTCCCATCTAATTACAAGTGTTTAGTGCTATCCAGTTACCTGAAAGTGAACTCTGAAGAGACAGACTATACCTCCCTGTGCACACAATAACCTTCCTGCTCCCGAGACACCCTCATCCCTTATTAAGGTGTAGCACCTATCTTACTCTATCAGCTACATTATGTGTATAACAGATGCAGGTTTTGTATTGGTTATGAATTTTGACTAGAAGCTGATATTGTTGGTACCAAAACTGTACTCCCTTATTCTGAAAAGAAACATTGCTGGGTGTAAGAATCTTATGTATCAATAAAAAGGTAAAATACTAAATATGTGAACTGTCTCCACTGAAATACAGAACAGTTAAGAAATAAATTCAAGGGCTCGCTAGTAATCTACAGATGCAGTAACTTCAAGATCCCATGGATAAACAAAACAGCAGAAAAACAAAAGCAAAATTAACTAAAATCAGTAGCTGGAGTATATATAATAAATAGTAAAAAATCTGTAGTTTTGTTCCAACCTCCATTTACTGTGAGCCAAACTCACCAAAACCAGTAGAAGCCTGAACACCAATGAGTGCAGTCCTTGCCTCTTTAAACACAAAACACCTGCAGTGCTGCAGATAAATTAGCAGGAACATTTTTATTAAGGATGTGATGATGTTTTTCAAGTTAAAATACATGCAAAACTTTTCATTTCATTGGATTCTGCAATAAAATATTAAAAAAAATAGGGGGCAATACCAGGACTGGATAATCATTTACATCTGATTCATACCACCACAGCCTACCCCCACCCCCCTATCTGTCTCACATAAAAGTCAAGGTGTGCCTTCTTTTACTTATGATTCCCTCTTCACTTTTTCAGAACCTATTGCTGCAAAGCCATGATGATTTTCAAGCCTGAAACTTTAGAAGCACATTTGAAAAAAAGCAAAACTTTAACAATCTTATTTACCAAATAAGATTGGCAAATAAATCTTGCCAAACTAATTCAGTTGCCATAAAATAGGCTTAGTCTAGGAACAAGACAGCCTTGCTCATCAACCCTTTAAATCCTGTTTATGTAGTTTCTCCCATAATGTACACATGTCTAGAATGTACATTCCAAATGCCATTCTTAGTCTTTGAGCTGAAATTTAACTCTACGCTGCTTTTCTCACGAGTTTATATTCTATCAAATGATGTTTGCTCCTTAAAAAAAAAAAAACATGTAAAACTTCAAAAGCATTGTACAGATTGTTTTTCTTATATCACACATGCAATTTTTCATCAGAAAATTTTTATGTTCCTTTGGTTTGAGAAAAACAAAAAAATAATCACTAGAAGCTTCTTTTCCCTTTAGCACTCACAAATAACCTGAGCGTACTGTGCCAATACTTACTTAGTTACACAACATTTTTTATGTGCTATCACTACCGTAAGTTAATTTCAGTTCATGCATAGGCTTTGTCAAACTAAACCAATCTTTACTTGAGTTACATCCTACATAATTTTAACTTTTACTCCAGTAAGAAGTTCAAATCAGATGCCTGGACAAAACCAGCAGTTTAATTTAAATTAAGGACTTTCTGGGCTTCAGGGCAGGAAACATTCAAATGCTCGACAGTCCTGAAACTTACACTGACTTTTTATTTTGCTTTATTGTTAAATAGAATGTGGCTATGTAACTTATTCAGAGTACGCTTACAAAGACAAGTTTGCTATTGACAGTACAGAAGAGCAATGCAGAGAATAATGAGCTTTTGTGAGGGACGAACATTATAATTTATTGTTGTGTCTGTCTGTTGTTGTTATTTTAAAATTAGTATTTGCTACTATAATTTCAATAATTATGGGATACAAACTGAAAAATAAAAATGACAAATGCATTGAATATAATGAATTTACTGATCCTTGATTACTGATACTTGATTATTTTAGTGTCACCCCTACAAAATGCTGAAAGCTATTTTCTTCACTCCAGGTTTAAAAAATGAAATTGCACAAACAGAGGGTTTCGAGAAACACCTTCTGCAATGTACAACATTGGAGTTAGGGCTGGAGATGAGGTCAGCGATAGGAAGGAAAATGTGTTTAAGTAATTCTCAATATGATGCCAACTATGACCTTTGGATTCCATTTCAGATCTAGCTATTATGTTTCCAAAATAATATAGTACAGGATGGATACAGTTTTGCTAATATGATATATAGATTCCTAATAGGAATTTCATACTGACAGCTAAATTGCAGATATGCCAACAATGATATATTTTTATGTGCATGTGGCGCAGTATTTCATAACATGCCACAGCATTTTTTTTTTCCCCTTGACATACAAAAAGACTGAAGAACAAAATAATAAAAGATTCAAGCCGAGTAACATGTCAGTCCTCGCAACTTGAGTTGATTTTGTACATCAAATCCCTAACGGTCATCTTTCATTAATAGGCTCTTACTGGGGAAGTGTTAAAATCTTAAAAATCTTGCAGACTGTATGAAATAACATTCAGTTCAACGACACAGCAGTAAGTTACATGGACTAAGATTTGATTTTATATTAATACATAAGAGTTTGGAAAAGACACTACAAAAAACTGCTGTAGCTCTAAAATACTACACTCCAAATGGTAACTCGTCTGTGCAATGCACATTGCGAAGGTGAATTTTGAGAAACAATTATAGTTTCTTTCCAAAAGGTGCTTATTCATACTAGGCCTTCTAACTCTTGGTAATGATTATGTGAATGAAAACAAAAATATAAGAAACCAACTCCAAAGAATTGTATATAGAAGTCAAATTCTTTTAAGCCTCCTAATTTACTGTGAGTCAGAGGCGCTCAAGAAGCGCTATCATTTCTAACTTAGTTAAATTTGGTTTTAAGTGACTAATCATAGATGATTTTAAAAAGACCAAAACACACTCATTCATTTCCTTATCAGGAAGGAATGTGAAGGGATATGAAGTAAAAGGTAAATGCACTTTAGCCCAACTGAAAGCAACAAGTGGAGAGTCACCTGGCTGTACCTCAAGTATACGCAGGACTAAAAGTTCATTCAAAGGTGACAACATAATAGAATCTTCTGCTGGTGGAACGACTGTGTTATTGATGCTTGCATTCATATTCACAAGAGAGAAATAGATTTGTTCGTCAATGATGCTTTTGGTCATTCTGCAAGGAAATCATAAGTGAAAAATGGCAGTTATCTCCAAAATGCGGTATGTTTAAATTAAATATGTAATCTCACCCCTTGCTTTCATCTTAAAGCACTGCAAGGTTTTAACACACTAGAAAATACACCCCGAGATAATTTCTTCTTCCACTGAAATGCTGGTCCTTTGCAATTTCAAGTACTAAAACAATAATTAGCAATAACCTATAAAATTATTAAAAAAATGCATCCTATTTCAAACAAATAGTTTTGAAGAAAAATAATTTAATAATGCAAGCAGCATCTTGACCAGGTTTACTGGGGATAACTACCTGTAAGAAAACATTCTAAGATAAACGGATTAGAAACTTGACTACTCTCCACAACCCTATACCCCAACACTCAACTTTGCCACATAATCTGTTTGCATACAAGTGTCCCATCTACTGAATTCTTCAAAGAATTTCTCATGCTAAGAAAAGTAAACTGTGAAGGAAAACTTTCCTTCATTCCTTCAGCTCCTTTATCCTCTGCAAATTCAATAATGAGGATAAGTTTTTCTGAAGCAAGATAACTGACTCCTCTACACAGAAATTACAAAATTGGGGTTGTTTTTAGATTTTGTTTAAATGAAAAAACTTTTGAAGCAAATTTCCTTCATTTCAACAGATCAGAACAGAGGATACACTACTATCCAGGTGATAAAGGAAGAGCTCATCATTAATTGTGCGTAATTGGTGTCAGAAGCCTACTACTCTGTTTCGTCGAGCCTATTTCCAGAAAAAACATCTTCAGAAATCTTAGACTGAAACACAAAACCGCCTCAATCTTTATCTTTTTTTCTCAAACAGGTGTGATATGCATGTGAAAATAGGAGACTTCTAACTTGCAAGTGAATAAAGACGTACAAAATGAGAAATACAATGTTCACTATTGTGATTTTAGTGTGACTGTGTAAGGCATTCGGATAAAAACTGAGAACTACAGGAGAACACTAAATCATTTTAAAAACATGCATGAATTTTAGAATGATACTGTCATCAGATTATTTATATTCTGGACACACAAAAGTGCCGTATATTTTAGAAATTCAGTGGCAAAAAAAATTGCTTTAAGTGAAATTAAGTATTTAGACACTTTCATATAGGATTTATTAGTTCATATTTTGCCCTGTATCTATATTTCTCTGAGTTTCAACGGTATTTTTTTTGTTTTAGGCTTGTACTGTGTGGTACATTTGTTTCATTACACATGAACTGATGAGCTATCTGAATTCACACAGAACTGGATATACCTGAGAAACCTTATCCTCACAGGATCACCCAACCAAACAAAAACAAGAGTCAAAGAACTGTAGCAGCAAAGCTCAGTTGCGTGCTATTTAGACAAAATTAGCTTTACACATCTTTAATGCTAATCTGAATAAACTATGCAACGGAACACAATTAGCACATAGAACAGCCAAGAGTAAAGAGTAAACATGCACTGTCTTTCAAAAGATTTTCTCAGTCCTCTTCTTTTATAAATACGTATAAAGCTTCACCATACAAATAAACATGTACAAGAACATATTTCCCCATTTTCCAGACAAGTTGCATAGATTTTTCTAGTTTGAGAGATTCCCCTCCCCTCAAATTACAATCATGCCATTTTTTTTTCTATCAGAATTAAAACTTGTTCCTTGATCAGTTAAAACATAGGCTACAAGGTGCTTACCTCTTGCCTTAATCAGGATAATGAGGATAATTCTGGCTTTCTTATGTAGTTTTTTTCAGCATTAACCCTAAATTGCCGCTGTTCGTCTTTGCTGCATATACCAAGTCACAAACATTTCCCATACTTCTTCAGCCTGCAATTTTCCACTTGCCCCTAAATTTTGTTCCCCTGTTCTGCCAACAATACCCATCACATCTTTCTCATAGCAACCTTTTTACATTTTCTCCAGAGCAGCTAAATGTACCAAGCATTCAAAATGTCACAGAATAAACAGCACCAGCTCAAGTCGTCCTCCTATCATGCTGATCTGTGTACCAGTTTAACAAAACCAACCTTTACCATACAGCCACATTTGTTGATGTAGTATAAACCTGCATAGTTGTGATTTGCTTTTCTTGTTCTACTTTTATATATTAAGAAAAAAAAACAACAAAATAAAAACCAAACAAAGGAATCTGTAACCAAACATCTACCTGCAAAGTGGCATTGATTCAAATGCATATTTGTAGATAAACAAATATAAATAATATTGTAAGATTTGCATAACTAAATAACAGGGCTAATTGAACCTAGAGAACAAACCAGAATGCTTTTGCATTGTTAACACAGAACACTTCTAACCCATCATTTTTTCTGTGTTAAGAAGAAGTTTCTGGCACTAAGGCAGAGGGGAATGATGTTTGCTGGCAGCTCTCGCACACCTCTTACTATGACTTTATATGATGTTTAGGCATTTAACAAGTTGTTGTTCTGCTCATGGGAAAAAGGTTTCAGATGACTCAAGAATGAGGCAGTAAATATGGAGAGAACAGTAAGGACCTGTAGCACATAGATTATCATACTGAAGACAGTGGACTGATTTCCTCACATCAGAATTCACAGAACTGCTAAAACAGCAGGTTAATCATCTGACAGAAAAAAGCCATTTCAATTCTACTTTATGTGAAGTGCTAAGGTACGTGCTTAAAACGTGGTGTGAGCCATAACTCAGATTTTTGAGTAATATCCCTAAGTGCGATGATACGGTAGATCAATAAGGTAAAGTATATAACCAACTAAGATAATATATCAACTGCTATAGATATAGGTGCAAAACCACACACATATTGATTCAGTAGATGTTTATTAAAGCACATAGAAATTAGTCTTTATTGTGACAGAAGAAATAGAAAGGAAAGGGAAAGTCTGAAGCAACTTAAAACTTATCATGTCAAACCCTTTCAGCACACACCAAACATTATATTTTCAGTTTGTTGGTTCAACCCTCACAGTGAAATATGTTTAAGGAGTCCCTTTTCTTTGAAACATAAGGTAAGTTTTCAAATTCTTATTATACATTGATTACCTCTTCTATATTTTAATACCTAGCGAGCTATAGGAAAGTTACCTTACTAGCCTTTACAATAAAGGCAAAATTCTTTACTTAAGAAATCACCCACATATAAAACCACTAACACAAATGCTGACAATCAGTCTGACATCCAATCTGTTTCCAACCTACAGCCACAGAAATAGAGCACTGCGAATTCCAAAAAAAGATCATTAACATTTTCCTTTAGTTTAAAGTACTTTTAAACTTTTTTTATGACTCAAAAGCTTTGCCTCTGCTTCGTTCATCCTTCCTCCAACTCATTAACATGTATAATTAAAATGTAACCACCTAAAGGCTTTGTATTGGAGTTTTCCAAGAATAAGAAGGCAAAAGACTGTCACTGAAATTCAAGGCATTGAGTTTTCAATCATTTTCTAAATGCTCAACTTCAACAGCTGTAACTGTAATGTGACTACACCAGTGACAATGGAACCATATACATTGTGTTGATTTCCAAACAGCCAATAACAAAAAAAGTAAATCTTAGGATGTTAAATGTTTCAGATAAATCTGAGAGAAATGAAAAGAAAAAGGAAAGAAAAAAAAGTTTAAACAACGTAACTGGAGTTCATCATGAATACCATAAACCACCAATACCTATGATAACTCAAGATCAGAACCCTTTTGTGATGGTTGCGTAAGCAAACCAGAACAGTAATAAGATGTTTGAATAGTTTGTTCTGTGAACTGCAAACTGCAAAATACCAGGAAGATTCACCAGTCTCAGAATACAGTTCAAGGGGCTGGAAGAAGAGACACCTGAAAATCAGTCTTTATTCATTACCCAAAGCAATAATAAAAAGCCACTACCACCACCACTACAAATGCAAGTAAAGTGATGAAGTCACGTAATGAAGATGATGAAAACAGTAAACTGAGTAACACCTAGTCCTGCATCTGAGGAGGAATAGCCCCGTGCACAAGCACAGGACCGGGAACTACTGGCTGGGAACTGGGAATAGCAAAAGCAACTTCATGTAAGGGGATATGGAAGACGTCCTGGACAAGTTCAGCACAAGCCAGCAACGTGCCCTTGCAGCACGTTAGGTTTCCAGCACCCTGGGTTGTGTTAGAAAGGGCGTGGTGAGTAGATGACAAGGGACGTGATCCTTCTCCTTTAACTCATCGCTGGTGAGGCCACATCTGGAGCATGGCGTTGAGTTCTTTGCTCCCCAGTACAAGAGATGCACATGCTGGAGCGAGTTCAGCAAAGAGCCAGAAAGATGATTAAGGGTACAAAGCACCTGACATACAAGAGGCGGCCGAGATAGCTGAGATTGTTTTGCTAGGAAAAGAGAAGGTCTGGGAGGATCTTACCCAATGTGCATAAATACGTGATGTGAGAGAGAAAAGAAGATGGAGTCAGACCCTTCTCAATGCTGTCCAGGCAAATCAGAAGAGCAGTGGGCACAGACTGAGAAACAGACATCCCATTTAAAGGTAAGAAAACCTTTTTTTACTGGGAGGAGGATTTATCAAACATTGGAACAGTGCTTCTACACAGGTTGTGGAGTCTCTGTTTTTTGAGATACCCCAAACCTGACTGCTATGTACCTGCTACTCAAGTATCTGATCCTGCTTTATTCAGAGGGGGTGGATTCAACAGTCTCCTGAGGTCCCTTCCAATCTCTGTTGTTCTGTGATTCCATAATATTAAAACTCTGAATCCTTTACTTAGTGCTAGGAACAACCAGCCACTTAGCTTTAATAAATTACCAAACAGATATCAAATTACACAAGCCTCTGTGGTATGCTGCTTTTAAATCTTTAAGAATTCAGTTACAGCTACTCCTCCTAGTAGTCAGAATCTGCACCTGCCTATGTTGGTATAACTTAACCAAAATAAATATGAAAGCATCAAAAAAAAAAAAAAAAAGGGAAAAAGTGCATTGAGTTTATGTGGCAAGGTTCTAGTACTGAAGTTTGTAAATCATTAATGTTTAAAAAAGTGGAGTAAAAAAAAATAAATTAGACCATCTATAATAAGGGGAAGTATAAGCAATGAAGAAAGAATAAACTCAAATGTAATACTAGCAAACAAGTATTTCAGTGATAAGACACTTGAAATTTCAAACCCAAATGATAAAGGCTTTTTTCCAGGATAAAGCATCTGAAGTTTTAACTCTGAAAGAACTATAAAAATCTATGCTTATGACAGAAAAAATGTAAATTGCACAGTGCCAATTCTATCATCCTGTCAAAATCTTTATTATTTTATTAAAAATTTTAAAACTCCACTGCTGCTAAAAATGTAAATTATATTGATGATTTCATCTTCTTATAGTAGTTCTTATCCTCAGCAATTATTATTAAGCCTAAAAAAAAAAATAGACCTGATGATCTTAAATAAGAACTCACAAAGCAATAATCCTCTTTTGCCCAGACCAACTCTAACCACAACTTTGCTCTTACTCATAATTCCTCATGCTATGGCATTGGTATATTTTATGAGCTTTAGTATGCACCGAATGCATGAAAGACATAAAACACCGAAACTTAAAGTGGGGGAAAAATCCTTTAGTTCCAAGACAGATGATAGCTTCTGAAGTCTTTTCAACTGCCTCCTACCTACTGTGTTTCATTTCAGAATCCAGCACTATCATACAAAAAAGGAGGCTGGCTCTGTCAATGGGGTAGCATATTGAACGAGTATTCATCAAAAAAACCTTCATTGTTTGCCTTAAATTGGCTCTTTGCAACCATGTTTGACAGCTGAATCATAAAAACAATCTGCTGTGAGCTTTTTTAAGCTTCAGAAAGTAATATTTTAACTCTACAGCTCACCACAAATTGTATCTTTCTTTCTGATCAATATATCTTTAAGGAGTTTTCCCTGAATTAATTAGCACTACTATTTCATATTTACTGCTGCTATATTTTCATTGTTTTAAGAAAAAGGATTTTGACTGTTCACAAGATTTGCTTTCATCACAAATATTTCCACACAACATTCAGACTTGAAAACAGAAGAGGTGAAAATTCACAGTGTTTATCCCCCCTACCAAGCCATCCACATGCAGCCACTTGAATATAACCATGCACCTTTTATACATATACAGCTAGCTACTAGCTAGTCCTGAAAGGCTACCAGTTACTAGTTACCAGATACAGTTTCCAGTGGCCTTACTGTCACTGGTGGCCTCTAACGACTATTGCAGGCAATTTTCTAACAGTTTAGAATGCTCAAGCCTACTAAGAAAAGACTGACAACTGATAATATGGCCAGAAATTATTCTTACAATTTAAAAAGAAGCAAACAAACATGTATTTATAGAGATATTATCCAGGTAGAGCAGAATTATATGAATAGTCATGCAAGAGAATTCAGTTTAAATTGTAAAAATTCAATTTGCCAAATGCTACTTCTTTGAACCTGCTATGAGGAACGCCATTGCAAAGAGAACACATTAAGAATTTGTTTGATTTACCAAAGAGATCTGATTTAGGAAAAGTTAAGAGAAATTATTGAAGTTTCGCTATTGAAAATAATAAAATAAACCTTGCAAGAAGTATAGAAAGTAAAGATTTATTTTCATCAACCTATTATGTGTTGCTTTGACTTTACTTTGCTCTATATTCTTCTGCCTCCTTTCCTTCGTCTCCCCCTTTTCTGTTCTATCCAAATGCAAACAGATACGTGTTTTTATACATGCATATATTGGTACAAAAATACCTGTGTCCTTCCTAAACTTGTTGGTATTGTGTCTGATGCCACGTAGCCAAGAACATCGCTATAAAGAGGCGTAAAGGGAAGAGAGGGAAACCGGCTCCATACACACACCAAAATAACGACGCTCGCCTAGCTTTTCTTCCTCTTTGGATGACAGGCAGAAGGCACAGATGCCAAACTGGAAGTAATTTTCCAGTGATGGCATCTGGCTCTTTGGCACACTCCACTGACATTTGTGTTGGCTTCTCTGCCGTTGCCTCCGGGTTTGTTAATGGGTTAAGTTGATGATGGGATGTTGTCTGCTCCTGGATGCCACATTTCTTTAACTCACCTTTGATTCTATTGAATTTCTGTAAGAATAAAGCTGCTCTTCATCTTCCTGAAATCTTTGTACTTTAGCTGACATGTGCAATGATGTGATTTAGGACAGTCCTGTTGTGCTAATGGATAATTTGGATATGGCAAACTGCTACTTTGGATATTTTACACTTGAAAAATGATGTCTGCCAGAACTTATTACAAAAACTAAAATTCTGAAAGTTGTTAAAATAACAAAAGGGGAGCATTTAAAAAAAAATTGATTACATTTCAATATAATCCCGTGTTCAGAAAAATCATAGTATTCTTCTCTAGATATTGCAAGAAATGTTGATGGAACATTTTTGAGTAACAAATCAATAAACTGCTTTAACATACCGCAAAAGGTAACTCCAACGGGCTTATCTCAAAACAACATGGTTTCTAGTTTAGAAATATCACTTTATATGACAGTAATTACTAAAACAGATGGGCAAGGAGCCAAAGAGTGGCATCGTATTGACAATGGGCTGAATACAACTGGGAGCTGTGGAGCAGAAAGGAGCTATGCCAGATTGTGTGGCAGCTGAGAATCTTATTGGTGACCATTTGCTGTGCAGTCTCAGACACATCTGAAAAATTATGCATTCCCCATTGATTTCATGCTAAAATGGTAAAGTAAAAAACCTCTGTCTGAATTTGAACACAGTACGTGCTGACAAGTTCTTTCCTTTGAGTACTCAGAATTTTCCTTCTTGTGCTTCCTTGCTCCTATCTACCATTTTTATGAATGGCTTCACATTTTAGATTAGTATTGTCAGATGTTACATTAGTGGCAGTCAAAACAACAGGAGGTCTGCAGACAAAATTAACCAATAGATACAAAACAATCCTAAAACTTTGCCAGAAAAAACCCCAAACACCACATAAAATTTTAAAATAATGGCAAAATATTGATAAGCAGCACTTTTCTAAAATAAACAGAAATAAAAATCTGGACTCAAGAGATATATGATCTCTAAAATGACTAGACAAGAGCAAATAAAAAACCCAAATCCTTAACTGTATCATGTTCCCATCCGCAAGATTTTGGGTTTACTTTCCAAGAGGTAGGTCACACAGAACTTTCACTGCATCTTTCTGCTGACTAGTAAGCCACTCTGTATTTCAGAGAATGCATTTTTCTAAGTATTGTTGGCATTAAGAACACTAACAAGCTAGCTGAGTAGATTAAGATCAACATTCATATAAATTATACTCTTACAGTAATTAACAGCTTTCATTTGTTAAGACTAGTGGAGCCACAATAAAGCATGTTCACCAGTCCAATCTGATATCTGCTGTTATTCAGATTACAAACATCTCTTAATAAAGAAATCCTTTGGATTTAAAAGGGTTGGCATTTCCTTCTGAGGCTCTCAACAGGATATTCAGGCGGGTAGCCTTGCAATTAATCGTAGCAGTTCATTCATTTTCTGAACATACTTGCCTATTGACTCCTACAGAAAAGTGCTCGTTCACTCAGTTGTTTACATTAATTATACATAGGAGATAAAGCCAATGAAATCTGCAAGACACCAGAGACTCCATTAGTTTTCTGTGTAAATTCCAAATTTGTTTCATGTAAACAGAATGAAGCATATTATTGACACTGGTAGGTTCCTGTCCAAACTGTCTCCTGATTATGGGTGCGAGTTGGGTTGATATCCCATCACTTTTGCAATTGTTACAGAATCACAGAATCACAAGGTTGGAAAGGACCCATTGGATCATCGAGTCCAACCATTCCTAACACTCCCTAAACCATATCCCTCAGCACTTCATCCACCCGTTCCTTAAACACCTCCAGGGAAGGTGACTCGACCACCTCCCTGGGCAGCTGTTCCAGTAGCCAATGACTCTTACTGTGAAGAATTTTTTTCAAATTTTTTTCAAATTTTACAGAAATTCTTAAAGACTCTGTACAAACCTCACCAAGAGATTTCTGATGTTTTGTCTGCCTTTCAGAATTTCAGAAGGAAGAAGCTGTACAACACTGTAAACATCCATCAGACGTCTCCAGCTTAAGCATTTATGTCTGGTATTGATACACGCTAAGCTGCATTTGGTTACCTTGTATTAATAACAGTAGAAATAAGTGAAAAAGGCACAAAAAGGTTAGCAGCGGGGCAAACAAAAACCAGGGCGAAGATGAGAAGGCAAAGGGAGAAAAGCAAGTTAGTTACAGCATAGAAGAATTTTAATTTAGCTGGACTTTTCACATCTGACCTCTGACTGCAACTATATTTCCACTTGCCTTTTTTTCCTTCCAAACACCTAAAAAGTAGCCTAAAGATGAACTAAAAGTTTTAGAACTACTTTTTTTTTGAGCATTAATATCATTAAGTAATTAAGAGTATGCAACAAAGCCAGGTATCACTCCAAATGGAACAGGGGCTTTGTAAGACCGACCTATGTCTGCCCTAAGGCAGAGGAAAGAAGAGGGGAGGAAGGAAACGAAACAGGTTGGTGTTAAGAACAACTTTAAAGAAATAGCGTCTATGCTACATTTTCTTCACTAAAATAACTGTTAAATGCTAAACTGGTTTGGTTTTTTTTTAAGTCTAAAGTCATCTTTGGGCTGATCTCCTAAGTTTCTGAGAACTTGGATAAATGGTATTGTACTAATTAAGTTAACTAACACTTTCTAATGATATTAATATTCATCACTTTCTTGTTTAAAAACAAAATTAAAAAAAACCCATCTTGTTAATTACACCCTAGAAAAACATACATGTTATTTTATTAAAAGATAAAGAAATACCCTTCTACTGAAAGCCATTCCTAGTTTGTTTTTGTCCAAAAGCCACCAAGAAAATCAGAAACAAGGCAAAAATTTTCATGTAACCCTTGTAAGAAGGCAATAATCTAAATGGAATATCCACTGCTCAATACATAAAAAGTTATTAAAATATTAAAATGAAATTGAAATTAAAATATTTAAATGTACTCACTGAGTATTTATAACAGTTCACAAATGTAATGCATGCAAATGAATGGTCTTTATTTATAAATAAATATGATAGCATACACCAATATCATCTAAAAATAGACTAAAGCAAGATAAATCAATCTCAGTACAATAATTTTATGCTCAACACAACTTTTAATTCATAGTACTAATAAAAGGCACTAGAAATAAACTATATACTGTTCACTTGCACACATGTATACTTAAATAAAGTGCATTATGTTTTCATTCGTTCACTAAACACATACTCTATTCTTATTGAAATAAAAATATTTATGTGCTCATGAGAACAGCAGGATAAAATGTTTACATTTTTATTTATTTTAGGTATTTGAAATGGGTTCCTGCAACACCTCAAATTAAGGTTCCTAAAATGAGTGATAATGCAGTACTCGGGAGCACACGCAACACGATCACAACGTCAGACGGGCTGACCTCAGCAGAATAAACTCTATCAACAAACAAGCGTTTTACTGAAGTAGTATTTCATTTAATACCTGCAAATGTGACTCCAGTAAAGCTCCAATATCTCACATGCAACCAGAAATGCAAAGAGACACTTTCCAAAGGCACGGCAAACGCTTGCACCAGGCACTGCCATTAGAGCGCTTTAGCTTCCATTAAGCTGTCACTTCCCCGCGCTGCCAGCTTTGCAAGGGGGACGATGCCTTCTGACAGAACCACGGCCTGTCACATACACTAACAGTTCAGTGGAAATGAACAGGAAAACCCTCAAAGCTGATGGATTTATTAGCGATTGGAGCTGGCATATATATTGCTTATATGTACCAAACTAGGTAATTAATAAGCTCTAACCTGTCCACCCTGAGTACCTCCTATTTATTTGCAGAAACTGAACTCGTGGCATACAAATGTAAACCACACAAAGATGGTTTTTTGTTGGACTATGAACTTCACAATTGTTTAACTAGCCCTTATTGATAATGACAGTTTTGTAACAATTCTAGTTCATACATATTTTTAATACATAAGAATTGCCATACTACCTAAGAGAAAAGGCTCATCTATTCCAGATTCATAGTAGCAAACGGAATGAATGTAAGAAATAATTTGTGGAGCACAGCACTTGTCCTCATAATATATCCACATAATATAATCCTGCAGTCGGTGGCTTCCGAGCCTCCTGAGCTAGAACCTGCGTACAGATCACCATACATACCAGCCACTACTTGAACCATCCTGTCTGAGCCTAAATAAATTGTAAGTGCCACAATTATGGCCCATGTGAAAAAAAAATGTTTTGCTAATATTGAACTTCTTGACTGCCAATATCTCCATGTACTAATTCTTGTACTGCTAAAACATCCCAATTTTGAGACATTGCTGATTGTATATGCCTCTCTTTTCACTAAGCTGTCATTATTCCAAGCTTATGAATCCTAATCTAATTAAGCTTTCCTCCAACAGAAGCTATTTTATAGTTCTTGCTATTCTTGTCACCTTCTGTCTCGGTACCTTCTCTGCTTCTACCTATTGGACATATGGGTGTCCAGAAATACACTTGCTATACAAGATGTGAATGCCTGAAGGATGTCAGCATTCAAGATCTTTGCATCATTCTGGATTTCCATCACAGAAATGATGGCCATCAGTCTTTAACATGCTTGTGGTACTTTAAGCTTTAGTGACAACAGCTAATGAGTTATTAATTATATTTTATCCTTGGCCAGTTTCAACAAATGAACTTTGTACAACCTGAAGACAAACAAATTAACTTACTTAAGTAATACCCTCTCTCTTTACAGACATGGAAAAATGAAGCATTAAAGAGAGCAAATGCTTTTCTGTAGCAGAAGTCAAAGATACAATTACATACAGAATCCTCACAAAAATAAGCCAATAAAATATTTTCCTCTTATAAATCTTTATGAAGGCTTTTGTCCTTTTTATTTCTCTCCTACTACATCCATGCTTATCTGCCATGCTGGAACTTGGTGTTTTCTGTTGTGGTCTATAGACCTTCTAGAAGTTATTCTGCTGGGCTGAAAAAGGCATCAGCAGGGCCACGGAAAGAGGAGCAGAAAAGGAGAGAAGGTACATGATGTGAAAAGAGAGGAATCAGAATATGCAAACACTTGGGAAGGAAGAGACACCGCTATGTTAGTGGGAGCAACGGCCAGAGTGGAGGCAGAGTTTCAGCCAGCTGGCTGAGATTAAAGGATGACGGCCATCAGATTAACTGAGAACAGCCAGGAAGTCTTGAACATCACCACAACAGAGACTTGGCCCATCATTAAGGACAGAAGAGAGTCCATTAAACATTTTGAAGGACACGAGCAGGACAATTGTTAAAGGGGAGGAAAATGAAGTAACCAAAATTTAGAGGGCATAAGAGGAGAAGATATTTTACTAATTTATGGGAGGTTAAGATAAAATCCAGGTTAGAAAAACATTTGACAGTATAAAGGTATGCAAGAAGAATACTCAAAAATGATTAGAGGTATGCCTGCAAGATGCTAAAGACAAAAACAAAATATGAGATGCAGAGGTCAAGTAGTAAAAACATGGAAAAAAATAAAAATTTGATTATGAGTTTGAAATAAAACTGATAAGAACAAGGAAATGAAACATTTAAAAATTAATGAAAGAAAAACATTCAGAAATACAAGCCATTGAGCAACTTGGGAATTTCAACGCTATTTTTGACTCTTACAATACTCTGACAGTTATCATATCTTTTAATCTTCCTTTTGGAAAGAAAAACTACCAAACTACTCAGCAAGACGTGTTTCTTAACATACAGTATGAATACTTCTCCACAACCAAAATAAATTGTCTCTGTTTGTGTTTGCGTAATAATATTCTTAGTTGTACAGACACTGGACGCCTCTGGTATCAGCTTTAACGTACCAAGTGAAGGGACATGTAATTCTCTCTTGGGGAGTTTACTCTATCAGCAGATGACGATTTAGAGGGTCAATTGTTTAGCCAGCCTAACAAAATCTTTATTGGCTTCAAATTATCACTTTTAGCATTATTATGTGTTGCTTCCCCCACTACAACTTTGACATACTTCAGTATTTCTTTAAGATGCAAAGGTGAGGATGCTCATACATCACCGGTCTTGGTGGTCTCCTTGTATACAACATGAAGTGATAAGCTGTATCTAACCTCATTCAATACTTGGGCTAAAGTAAAATTGTACATACCAATTATTTAGAATCGACAGAAAGTAACAGAGATGCTGTATTTGCTTAAAAAAGGTTAAATTAGCTGGTGCCACTGAACACTCAAAGTTACATTTCTGTTATTGCATATATACTCTGACTGATTATTACCTGAATGCTCTGGATCAGGCCTGCTGACTTCCAATGCCCATTAATTTTCCCCCAATACACAGCAATTACAGGCTTGGATTTTTGTATGTTTTGAAAACTCAGTCTTATTAATAAGTTTTCTTTCCAATTTAATGAAAATATTTTTTGAAAAGAGCTTTAACCTGAACTGCTCTGAATTTTCTACACGTGTGTCTCAAGATAAACACAGTGCTTCACATAAATCACAGAGAAACTTCACCTGTTCACTTCCCTGTTAACATTAGGACTTCTTGGACACTTGTAAAAAATCAAGGTTGAGTGATGTCATATGCTGCCAGATGGTTGGGCTACTGAGAACAAGCATCACAGAACAATTATTCTTTTCATTACGAGTAAATACTAAGGAGAGAAATATTCAGCAGTAAAAAAGAATTCTGACAAACTTGTTGGTCGAGTGACAACCAATAAACTCTTTCATTTTTTTTCATGTTTGTTTGTAAGTGCTCATTATATTTGTAAAAGTGCCTAATATCTGCACTGAAAATGAAATTTATTTACTAACAAGTGCTATATCCATTCTTCGACAGGCTCCCCCACCCCCCTAAAAAAAATAGCCTAACTTTCAACCAAGCTCATCAATTACTCTTAACATTCTAAGTAGCTGGCAGTGTTTACACAACATCCTTTCAGAGTTATTCAGCTCGATCTTGCAGCTCATTAAAAGGATCTCTATTTATTTGCTGTGTGTTACAGTTCTTAACTTTGGCACAACACACAAAAAGGAAGCCAATTTTACTTTTCCCTGTGGTGTTAATTGGTAGAGCATGCTGCCTGCCTCTTCATTAATTATGTCAATGTGTATGAAACTTTCATTTTCATGGTAGTGTATTAACAAAGCTTTGCGATGAGGCTGACAAAAAGCCAGCAAGCTTCAGTTTATAAGACGTGGATAATGAAGGCTAGCAATGGTCAGGATATTGTATCTATTTCAAAAAGCAGCTTTTTTTGCTTCCTTATGCCTTTCGGATACCATCTAAAGGAAACACTTGCTGAAATAAAGAAGATCAACTTTGCTGTTGGAAGTAAATACATCTCCATGCACCGCAAAGACCGCGGATCTGGAAACACCGTAACTCCACAGGGCACACAGAATGAGAGAAGGACCTCTAGTCCAGCTTAAATGAGTTTGCTCCTAAAACCATTTTGAGGTAATTTACTGATTTCATCCCAACAAGGATAGAGAAATCACTCGCTGCTTGGTAGCTCACCAAACGCTGTTTTCATGGCTAAGGACAAAAACACCATTACCACAACCGAACCAGACACTGTCCATGTGAAATTCTTCTGGATGTCTTCAGCCTGTATCTGTTTACTAAATACAAAGGTTTAAGTAGTGACACCTAGGTTTTCTCTTCCCTTTTATTCCCCTCTGCCCGCGATCCAGCACACAGAATTTAGCTTCCCTCAGGAGACTGGAGACAGGGACCTATGTAATGAGTAAGGAATACGATAAACCACTTCACTTCTTTCTGGAAATTCTGAAATGCTAAGCAGAATTCCCTATTTTACGATATGAAAAGCATTACAAACTAAAAATTAAATGCATGAAGAAGTTCCCATCTTACAGTCTTGGAAATCACAACTAGAGGGGCTTTTCCTAGTTGCCACTGGGGCTGAAAAAGCTACAGACGAAAGTCACCAACACAGGTGCTTGTTTCTCACTCCAGACCTCTTCTGACTGATAAAAAGATTCACATTGCTAATAACTGTAATAAAAGGACATTAAAAAAAAAAAAAAGAAAGAAAGAAATCCCCACAAAATAACTACTAAAAAAACCCAAACCCAACAACAAAACCCCACAATAAGAGACAAAACAAAAACCTAACCGTACAAACAACTAAATTTCAATTCCAATGTATGACCTAGTCCCTTTCCTTCTACACTTCTCTCCCTATAAATTATTTAACTAGTTCTTTGCAGTGAGACCAAGTAATAAAAAGAGAAAAAAGTATTGAAAAATGTTTCCTATAGTTGGCTTAAAACCTAAAACAACAAACACAAAAGAAAGTTATATGTACCCTGAAAGCATTCATCCTTCAAATGATTCTAGCCAGGGCAATAACAAGGATGGGATGAGCAGGACACTCGCTCTAGGGGAGCATACACCTCACAGCGAGTTCACAAATCCAGAACAAATATGCCTATTCCCTGTCAAACGCTCTCGCTACCAATGAAAAAAATCTAACCGCTTGTCAAAAGACCTACTACCATCCAGCGAGAGAGGTGAGGAAGAACTGCAGGTGCTGAATCGTCACGCCTGTTTAACTCTGAATCCAGACACCCTGTTAAGCCTTAGGATATCTCTCTTTTGCCAGTTTTGTTTCTACTTTCCTATTATATTAGTATGTTATTTTTCTTAGGATAAAAGTTTGCGAGCACACTGACTGCATCTGCCTGTGCATCACACAGCCCAACAGCTGGACAAAAAGGACATTCCAAACCACAGTATATTCATACTCTTAATAAATAAACATATGTACCTTTTTCCATACTCAAGTCTTCTCAAAAATACTATGAAACTTGAAACTGAAAGTTTGCTCTATGAATGAAATAGCGCAGCCTGCTAGAACTAACAAATTAAGTCTTCTTATACTTACACTTTCTTATTCTCCATTTTCTCCTCCTTTACCTATTTGACCTCGTCATCTTTCCTTCCTGTAACAGCACTCTCCTACCATCACTAACTCCTTGCTGTCACTGTCTTCTCCTCACTTAGTTTCTCTCAGTCCTTTGCTACCCCTTCTCCTTTTCCATCAAGCCTTAACAGAATTCTCCCATATCCATAAACTCTCTCTTGTACTCGAACCCATTCCTGGCTTGAATTCTTTAATTCAGTCCTCTCAGGATCCTCCTTCTCTTCTCACTTGGACCCAGGGCACCATTCTTAGAATTCTGCTCAGTGCTATAGATCTCCTTATATTCCTCCCATTGTTTGACAGATGGTTCATAGCCTTGCAGGTCTATCGTCTCCTTTATTGCCAACAACCATGTCTCTAGGCACTTCTTCCCTTCCTGACTTGTTGATTAGTTCCTCTCCCCTGTAAGTTCCAAAGACATTTCTAAACACCATGTTTCTTTGCTCGTACTACCATAAAACCTACACTGAAAATTTATGTTTATCCAACTCCCATAATTTCTTGCTTCCAGTCAGTTTGGAAAAGCCACTACAAGGATGCATCAAGAAACATTTTGTACATTATTACTCCTTATCTCCATTATTATCAGGAAGTAGTGTTGGAAAGCCATAAAGAAATTAAACTTGGACTATAAGTTCTCTAAATTTGCAGTTCATAAACATTCTTGTTGAAATTTCATGTGTGGCTACTGGACGCACTACCCAACACAAGTCAAGCAGTCTGAATAAAACAACTCTGTCTAAGAAGTCAGTTGCTTACACATTGAGGAACGGCATTATCCCTTTGAGCCCGCATCACATGGAACTCATATCCCGAGGCTCTGTTGAAATGGAAGAAGTCCCCACTGGCAGGTCACATTCATGTTTGCTACATTCAGAGCGAACATGAATGTTCAGCATGTCCAGAGAAGAGTAACAAAGCTGATGAGGGGGCTGGAGAACAAGTCTGACGAGGAGCGGCTGAGAGAGCTGGGGTTGTTTAGCCTGGAGAAGAGGAGGCTGAGGGGAGAGCTTATTACTCTCTACAACTGCCTGAAAGGAGGTTGTGGAGAGGAGGGAGCTGGGCTCTTCTCCCAAGTGACAGGGGACAGGACAAGGGGGAATGGCCTCAAGCTCCGCCAGGGGAGGTTCAGGTTGGATATCAGAAAAAAATTCTTCACAGTAAGAGTCATCGGGCACTGGAACAGCTGCCCAGGGAGGAACACCTTCCCTGGAGGTGTTTAAGGAACGAGTGGATGAAGTGCTGAGGGACATGGTTTAGGGAGTGTTAGGAATGGTTGGACTCGATGATCCAATGGGTCCTTTCCAACCTTGTGATTCTGTGATTCTGTGATTCTGTGAGTCTGTGATTTATGATTTTTAAATGATAATTTTTAAAACAAATTACTTGTTTGCAGCCAGTTTATCAACTGTTTCACTTTGCTATGACTCAGCGCTTCACTAATATTTCCCCTTCTCTGCTCTTTTTATCATCTGCAAACTTAAGTCTGAGATATTGTGCTTCTACCTTGGTCAGCGATGAAGAACGTTGCAGATGCTGACCCAGCTCCGTGGTCCAACACTGGCCTGTGGGCAGCAGGTATACAGACACTACACACCTCTGTCCTAGAACAGAGTCACAGCTGGGATCGGTGGTGGTGCTGTACAGAATGGAAAGGATTCAAAGCCAGTTCATATTCATCATGTTAGCAAGCAGCAGGCTGGAATTACAGCTAGCACATAGCTGCAGGTCCAACTGGTCACCGAGGCTGAGTGAAAGCAGAGCCTCAGTACTACACGTGCAGTCATTCAGTTTAATAGCATTCACGCACACGTGCTTAAGCAATTTTCCTTCTTCCCTAGAGAAAGAAAGGTTTTAAAAGTGATATATATTCTGTTCAATATACCTGAAAGACAAATGCTATATGGACATCAGCGCTATGGAAGAAATATTACTTCTACTGCATTTGAATTATTGTGCTAAGATTATACATCTTAATTTGGACAGATCACCTCTCTCTCATCTTATATCCACTCCTGTTTTCCTTCCAAATGACGTCTTCAATGGCACATAACAGGGATGGATCTGGCACCTTCTGTTAAGCCCCCAGAATGGCATCTACACCTCCAAGGAACCGAAGCATTTTTTTACCTAAAGGTAGATGCATCAAAACTATATCCTGAGTAATGAGAGACTTGTTTTGTTATATGAAGAAAGACTGAACCCACAAAGGACTCCAAAAGAATGCACAGACAAGCTGGTAGGCTGCATCAGAACATACTGACACTGAGACGAACAACGTAAGACACAAGAAAGGTAAGAAAACAAAAATTACAGCATGATGCAAGAAGAAATGATCTACACACAGCTGAACATAAGGCGGCTTCCATGCCACCCCAGAAACTGGCTGGCTTATTATGTTCCCAGTATTCTCTTTAACTTCACATAATGTTTCATGGCTGCTCTAGATGATGATATTGTTAAAAATACTATGTTCTCCTCACTTTGGGCAAAATACCAATCCACAGTAAGTCCATTTCTCACTCTGGTACAATGCTTTCCAGAACTCAAGGTACTTCTCCATAAATTATAATTTTTTAAATGCAGAAACAAAAATAAATATGGCCAATCTTAACGCATCACTGAAAAGATTAACTTATTACACAATAGAAGTGTCCTTTTGAAATAAAGTTAATGTGAGAAAGATGCAAATTACAGCTGCTCAAGTTGGGAAAGCCAGTCATTGTTGCAAAACTCCAAATTCATACTGTCAGTGGTAAAAAAGAAAAAAAAAATCATTAATTATTATACACCAATCACAGCTTAAGACGAGTTTCATATGTCCCTACACATACAAAAAAATGTTGTCATTTTCTTTTTCTTGAGTCATATATTTCTTCCTGAGGATCCTCTAACTAACTCCAAGAAAGGTGAAGTTGAACTGTGGGGTTTAAAGTAGGTTTATCTGAGTATCTTGCAACTTTTAGATCTGTGAGGTGGCCACAGGGTAGTGTAGGGTAACAGAGGGGGTACTAAAGGAATTAAATCAGCAGAGTAACTATGAGAAAAAAGCTGAGCAACCATGAAGAAGCAAAACTGCACACAGTTGAAAAATACTTGGTGGGTGTGTAGAAGACTGAGTTTAGCATGTCAAGGCTAAAGCACCATCTGATCTTTTTCTTTTGAGATAGCTAGATGGATAGCTAGATAGCTGGATGGATAGATAGCTGGGGAGCTAGACAGATAGATAGATAAGAGGAAAAGGTAATGAAGAAGCTAAAAAGAAAAATAAATTTTAAGCCTCTTGCTGATTATTAGAGAATGTCATTAAGACTGATAGGGTCATCTAAGACACTGTTATCAGCTGTACTAAGGCACACGCACATCTACACGGTATTTCCATGAAGCCTCTGAAATCACAGGGATGAAGGATGAGATTATGATAAGCCACAAAGGGCTAAATTGTCTCCAAAAGTCCATCAAACCGTGTGAACTATCAATGAAGCAGTGCAACAGCAAGAAGAAATGAATTACTATTACCTGTCAAGATGATTTCTCCGAATGCTCTAAACTGAATTTCCATTTCTTTCCTGATAAGTGTATTATTAAAGTTTATAAATCCTGACTTGCAAAACCAGTTCTGCTTTTCCCTGAATGTATCCCGCTGTATTGAAGTGTACTATTGAGAGTTTTCTATGACATTTCCTTTCTGTCAGGAGCCTCGGAATGCAGTTATTGAAAAGCATACGGGAAATGTAGTGGGCATGTGTTTGTCACTCTCAGCAAATCCTTGCTCTGTGGCAGACATGATTTGGAGATCACCTTTGAAAGCTTATCTAAGTGAGGGATAAGACAGCATTCACATTGCTTCATCTCAAATACAATATGGTCAGTAACAAAGTATGTTAACATTTGATTGACAGAGAGATGTTCCATTCCCAGCTTTTCAGTTAAGCCATTTCTACCACTGCCTCCCAAAATATAAGCTATTGTAAACGTATTTATTTTCAGTCACTCAAAACAAGAAAGCCCTGGTGTAAAGATGTTTAAGTTCAGCTTTAAATACAAATCAGTACTAAAATTGTTACTTCCTTAAATGCACAAAAAGCTGAAGCAAGTTGAGCCACACAGTATTTTGAAAGGATAAAGCGAAACAACTTCAATAATTACTATTTAAAGCATTATTAGCAAATTTATTTTTAGCAAGTTTGACTCTGAAAAATGGATTAACTCTTTTCCAGGAATACCATTCTATTCACACGGAGCTGAAAACAGACAGCACGGTGTATTATCTCGAAGGGAGGACAAATTAATGTTTACTACAACCTACTAAGTACTTTATTGAGTACGAAAGGTCCAATCACTTAAAACGCTCCATTACAATCTCAGAAAAAATTTCACTTAACAGAAAAGGTTCTGATGTCAAACCACAGCCGCCACCATTTAAAAACGTTACCATGACAACCAGTAGCAACTTCGGGTAGCACAAGGCATAACTGATCCAATGCTTAGTGCTCTGCTCATCTACTGCGAAAAAATTATTTTTCATAAACAGAAATCCTAGAAGACTGAGAATATTTTGAACCGAGCCCTTCAAACTGAAGCTAATACCGAGGGAACCTCAGGAGCTGCTGTGCACCGTCCTGCTGCTTCGCTCAAGGTTATTTGGCTTTGCAAGCACACATTGCTCTAGTTACCAGGCAGCAACGGGACCTGGACTTTTGGTCTTCTTAAAAGAGAAGTCCACTGTAATCTCTAATGAGTTTTAATTAACAGAATTACTGAATACGTATATATAATTCATTCAGTTTCAGCCATGTATTTGTTTATTCCTGAAAGTGCAAAATCTCAATTCAGTTTCTGCTCTCAGATCACAGTGGGCGTCTTTGCCCTCATAGTTTGCATCCATACCGGTTCCTAAACATAAATGAATATACTCAAGACTAATACAATAACCTCTAATCAGGTAACTTGCCTGAGAATGTTTTGACCATGAAAAATAAAATAATATTCAGCCTAAAAGCTGTACCTCTCAGGGAAAAAAAACTAACAAATAAAAATGTTCTAATTATAAAGATTTATAGTCCATCCTTCACGTTTAAGGGGAAACTGAATAACAACATGTAAATGTTACAGTTAACTTAAAATCATTATCAATTCTGTTTACTATACTCCAACCACAAATGCAAACCTCTGGAAAATCACAGCAGCACAAATGGTAAATCTCAGTTGAGAAATACTTAATTGTTCAGAAGCTGTTATTCTGATTCTTTTTTTCCTGATAAAGCATGGTGATATTTTACTTCCGTACAAAGCTTCCTTAGTAGACTTCTTATGCGGTATTTGAAGGGGAGGACTGAGGAGTTTCTTATAAAAGAACTGATTTATGGGGATGTCCTCCAAATAATTTATGAGAAGTCATCCTAATAGTTAGTCTTTAAGAAGATAAGCAAAAAAGGTGAAAATCTTTAAATCTTTATGCAAGAGAGCAGCCACTTTCCATGCTGAAATAGCATCCCTTGCATATTGCACAATTTCTTTTGTCTATTGTCGAGACACGTCTTGTATTATTTTTAACAAATTGCTATCAGATTCCTTAGACGATAGAACAGGAAAACCTTTAAATGCTCAATGAATCCTGAATTACTAAAGATAAAAGGGTACTTCGGTAAATTTATTATCATATTGAACAAAATTATCATCATTGATGCCTGGATTAAGCTCTTTGTCTTTTTAAATGGCCCCTTCAATGCTTACGTAAATTCAAAGATGCATTGAAACCTCCAGAAATTAGTTGGTTTTTTTTTTTTTTTTACTACTTTTTGGTGTTAAGTGTAATTTTACTGTACATTGTAAGATACATGCTACATTCTACAAATATATGACTTCTTATTTAAATTACGTTGGTTTAGACTTCTTTCCTATTCCCTGCAATTAAGTTATTTCTGATTAAAAGCAGCAAGAAAAATAAGCATATTAAAAGATACACACACAAGGGGGAGAAATTAACAAAATATTGATGATAAAAGCTGAAAAAACCCCTGAGAGATGGTTCTTTAGCCAGTGGTCACCCCTGTAGTTCCATCAAATTAAATGCCATTCCATTTAATTATCCTTCCGAGGAAGACATGATACAAATTATTCAGTTCTTCAGTTACGCCTCATGACTACGTGACACATTTTGCTGACACCATACATTGCCAATCTTCTATACTAAAAAATTTATCAACAAAAGTTCAAAGATCGCATAATCTAGTGAAATGCACAGAATGAAATTCAGGGTGATTTATATGCATTAGTATGAACAGTAGCTATGTACCTAATTTTTAAATAACACTTTTATAAACCCCGTGGCAAAGAACTAATTCTTCTGATGCCTCTTCTATGCTACCCTGTTGATTAATAAATCTTGTCCTTCCTTGAAAGCTCATCGGCTAACTAACCCTTAGCCTTCTGCAGTCACCTCGTCCATCTTCCGGCGTGGCTGTGAACTCAATTATATTTGAACCAGATTGTTTGTTTCAACTAGTCTGGTGTACTCTGGTTCATTGAATATTGGCTCGCATGGCTCACAGACAAAACAATTCCCTCGAGAAATACAGGGGAAGAGGTTTGGATCTGGAAAGAGAGAATCATAGAATCACCAGGTTGGAAAAGACCTCTTGGATCATTGAGTCCAACCATTCCTATCTGCCACTGAACCATGTCCCTGAGCACCTCGTCGACCTGTCTTTTAAATCCCTCCAGGGATGGGGACTCCACCACCTCTGTGGACAGCCTCTGCCAGGGCAGATCTATCATATCTACTAATTTACTGGGTAGGCTTAGGAATGCAGATAGACTAGAAACCCAAAAACTACATACAACACAAAGAACTACTCTACGAACATGGACACAATGGAAACAACATGTTTAAGGGGAGAAGGTGTGGGGGAAATGACAACAACCCCCGCCCCCCCCCAAAAATGGTCAAAATGTGATTTAAAAACTACGTTCTTCAAAGGCAGATTGCAAGATAAGGTCTTCTGCTTAAGTTTTCTGCTTTAGTGAACGGGCTTTGCAAAACAGGCTTCAACTTTATTTTGATAAAAAGTGAAAAAAATACTTTTGTAATGTCTGGAAAACTCAGTACTGTATTTCCAATCTGATCTTTAAAAAAAAAAGAATGAAAAAATATGAAGAAATGTCATTCCCTCTGACTGAGTTAAGGTGAAAAGCCTCTTATTTTCATCCTGTCTAATTTTGTGGCAAAGTAGTAAGTAGAATGCTGGAATTGTCTTTTAGCAGATACACCAGAAAAGGCAATGTAATCTCCAGAGGAAATTCCTCCGAGATTTCATAAAGTTCAGATTTTCGGGAGGTTTCTCTCGGCTGCTTCTATATCCACTAAGATTCTGAGGTGGGAGGCACAAAGATATAATGATGACAGCAGAAGTTCTCGATGTGATGTTCTGTAAAGTTTCTTTAGTGGTGAAAGAAGCCAGGATTGAAGAAAGGAGGACTGCTTTTTTTTCACACTACTAACAAAATATTTTTATGGATGGTAAGGCTTTTAAATAGTTAGAAGGCTGTAAGAATCCACTTCCATGGCAGCTACAAATCTTTCTGATGAGAAAGATGAGGCATCAGAAAATCTGCCTGGTAAATCATGCAGAGTTTCCAAATAAGCTCTCCCCTCCCATGGATTTTTTTTTCTGCAGGAGATGATGATCAGGCCATATGTTACTATGACAGATTTGGTATTTCATAACCGAAACACATATAGCCCCTACATTAATATTTCCTCAAAACACAGCAATTTTTATTTTAGTGTCTACTTCCTACAAAAATCATGACTGAGACGCTGTCCCCAAACGCAGCTCTATATTCACTTACTTTTGTAAATACATCCCCTTTTATTATTTTTAGGTTTTAAAAGACAACTAAATCCTGCATTTAATACTAAGCATGTGCCCTACTGAAGGGAACACAAACTATAATGATATGCCTAGCTTAAAAGCAAATCTAATCTACTTGCTTATTAAATTTAAATGTGTTTAAGGCTGATATGGCTTGAAAACGATATGTAAAATAACAGCTTCCATGGCTATAAATGTCAAGTCTAAAAATTATATGCAATATAACATACAAAATAAATGCTGCTTCATCTTTACATTTCAGTGTGATCAATTCATTAAATGAGGTATTACAAGCTATGAGAAAATTTTACAACTCCTAAGACATAATTCGTCACAGTGTATTACAATGCAGCAAGGAAATACTTTAGAGGTTTTGTCATCAATGGATTAAAATTCTTATTAGGAAGAAGGTGAGGGGAAGTAGCTTTCTAATGCGCTATGACCAAAATTACTCATCACAGCATATATTAAACACCTATGTGATCCCTTTTCACGACACAGTCTCTGTACAAAATGCATTTTTTTCCCCTCTTTAGAAATAAACCAAGGAAAAAGAGGTAATACCTTTTATTGAGCCAAGATGTAAGGTAAAGAATCTTTCAGGACACAAAAGACACAAAGCTTCTCCCTCAACAAAAACCTAACTATTCGCCGGTGGTCTAGGGTTTGTTCAGGTTTTCTTTCTTTTTAATTCCGAACTGCAATCTAGGGGAGGTCTCTTCCACTTGCAGTGCTCTCCAGATAAAAAAGAGCTAACAGGTTTTGCACCCCTAGCTAGAAGAAAGCCAAGAGCCAGGTAATACAGTTTATACTTTTACCCCTGCTCCAGCCCCAGAGTTCCCCACCAAAAAGCCTCTGAACATTTTAGAGGCAGTGTAGAAAACCTCTCTTGCCTAGAAAGCTGTAAAACCTGGCAAACCATTCACTAGCTTGAATTTGTGCAAGTCTGCTCCAGGAAACAGTCACAACACCCACCTGCAGCTTGGGGAAGCTCATTTTAGCCCTCTCAGTAATCTGTCAAGAGATACAAAGAGGATCCCACAGGCCATGACTCAGACCATCTAAATTAGACTCTTACTCTGAATTGCCTCCTGAAGGCGCATCGCTCCTCTTTACCGATTACAGAAAGAGTGTCAGCAGTCTATGTTTTATGAACAACACCCACTCTTTTCTCTTCATCTTCCCAACAAATCCATTTCCAAATGAGAGGCCACTAACATGCTTAGAGTGCAATATAGTTAGCTACTGGCCCGTCAAATTTATTTGCTTAGTCCAGTTAAGTTGGAAGAAATCATAAAATTGTCATTATCTTGGAGATTACTGAAAAAAATCTGTTTCAACTAAAGTGAACACTTGCTAAAAGTAAATAAAATAAGCTATACGCTGATTGTTCTTAATTATTTCAGCCAAGCTTTTGTATACACTTTCTACACTCGTGTTCAGAAAGTCTTGACTGCAAAAAGAATATTACTGAGATCTAAAATATATTCAGTTTTTGCTATTTATAATTAAATCCTGTTTCAAAAAGCATCATAGTTATGAACATTCAGGCTTAGGGTCTTTTAATTAGGCAGCGAGACAACAGTTATTTTCTTACATGAACCTTTACAGCAGCTAAAAAGCCAAGTGCTACTTGTTTTGCTATTTCTCTGCAAAATAAGGATAATATTAGTGGTTGTGACAAAAATCATTTTATGTTAAAATGCCATTAATATTTCTAACATATGAGCCCGCCTCTTGCCTTATCACTTTTCCAATCTGCCAAACATTTAATACATTTGTCTTTCTCTGACGTAGAATTTTGATATCATATAACAGAAAAATATACATCGCCCCAGATGTTCTCAAGATGCAATAAAATCAGGTAATACTTTTGCAGGCCAGTATGTAGCCATGAATTTCTGCTCCCACAAAACCATCCATACTACCAGGGGAATTATTAGGTGGCTGTATCTTTCCAGGCACTCAGAGCAAGATAACCCTAATCTAGTCTTATCACTTGCACACAAAAGCATTGGATCCAATAGGCTTCCATGTAATCCATCTCTGTCAACTGCATTAAGGAAATTGCCTGTCAGAAATATCATGGCCGAGATTCTGTGATTAAATGCAAACTTAGAAAATGCTCAAGGGTATAGTAAAAAAAAAGCTGCATAAAATTGCTTTCAGTTTAGTTTTCCTTAACATTAACGTTGTGTCCACAAGCATTTGAACAACATAAAGAATCAAGTAATTTATCAACCAAGTACTGCATTGCCAAAGGAAACGAACCATATTTTAAATTTGTCATAATTCCATGAAGTTGCCTTTTGTTATTAAGACAATAACACTTACCTTCTTCTTTTTTTTCTTAAATAATCTTACAAGACCGGGACCCTTTGCATTTCCTCCCCTCACCCCCTCCTCCAAGAAAGGAAATTGCTTTTGCTGATGTAGTAACAAACTGTCTAAACCTTCAGATTCACAGTTGTAATACTATATTTTCCTTTATAATGTTTTGTCATTGCAAACTTTATCATTAAAGAATTACTTGTAACAAGTCGGCATGGCTAACAGCACCGACGGATACCTCAGGGCACTCAGGTCCAATCCCTTCTCCATCAACAACTTAGATCTTCCTGTAAGGTGGACGGAGCATCCACATGTTTGAATTGAACACAAATGCACTATTAACTGTGAATATCCTGGATTTGTGTCAAAGGAGGGAACATGAGTAAAAGAACCCCACAATACTACAGCTGAACAGTTGTGAAGATAAGTATTCACTGAAGAATCATCTATTCTAAAATGCCCAATGTATTATTAAAAAAGAAAAAAAATCAAAGTGGAATAGAATTAAACTATTAATATATTTAGTAATATTTATTAATAAACCCCGTAGAAGAGAGAAATGTCCAGTACTTAAAGGGGACCTAAAGGAAAGCTGAGGAGGGACTCTTTTTCAGGGAATGCAGGGACAGGACAAGGGGGCACAGTTTTAAGCTGAAAGAATGGAGTTTTAGATTAGTTGTTCATACTGAAAAACTATCTAGGAAACGGAAGTTTTTCTAAGCGGTTGTGTAATATCTGTTCAGCTGGATGGAAGTTTCCAAGCAGAAGGTTCCATGCCCAGGCAGTAAAACTAAAGAGGAAAAACAAGATGGAAGCAAATGTAGAGAAGAGTCAAAGTTCAACAATCTCTTCTTGTAAATCTGGAAATGCACTTCTTCCTTCAGAAGAAATTTTGCTACAGAATTACTGAATCTATCTTGCAACAAGTGATTCGCCAAAATCCAGACTGGTGTAATCCAAAAGGCAGTAGCTCAGGGCCTGGCAAAGCATGTTCATTAAGACTGCCTTAATTGCACCAAATACAGGAGAAGTATTTACAATGAACCTGAAGATTTCTCTTTGGTGTGGTGTTACACACCTATATAACTGTCTCCATACTACCAGAACTCTGAATATACGCAATAGAAGCGTTCGTATATGGGAAGTTTGACTCAAGAAATATAGATTTACTTACGGAAGGGGAAAGAAGTGACGGACTAGCAGCCACAGAAAACTAGCATAAACATCCTGATTATAGTATAGGTATCTTCTGATTAAGATGAAAGCCTGAAACTCTACAAATGCAATCTGGAATGTAGTCTATCAACTATTTTCACTTGAGACATCAGAAACTATCAGATTTATATGATGAGGGTTGGGGGGGAAAGTCACATCACTACTGTGAAGCTATAGCACAATAAAGATTTCTTTCTGTGAGAGGAGAGAAAACAAATAGGATGCAAAAAAATGTTTATCTCTTTTCTCATCTTTTTCCAAGGTCAACCTGGAGATCCACTAAATTTCTCAAAGTAGCAGAAGAGCTGCGGTTACTTCTACTGAAGCAGGGAAGACACTGGGAAAGGCAGCTCACAAACAGAAGGTGCATCCCATCCTTTGTGAATATGGAATGAAAAAGCCAACTAAAGAGCATAAACTTCAGAACAGTAAATGAAAGAAAAAGGAGTTAATGCATTTGCTTGGCTAGAACTATCATGGAATTTACAGTTACTTTCAATCTTAATTAAAAGAACCAGTAATAAGACTGTAGGTGAATACAAAAATTCTTAAAAAGTGTTTTGACAACCTCATTTGCTGTTTTTATACAATGGTCACTGAACAATTGCAGCTGATTAAGTCAGGAAATCATTGTTTTCACACAACATTTACAGCTTAGAATACATAGTAGAAGCCGAAATCACAAACAAAACAATTTTGAACCTTGCACGTTAATTATGTATCAGATGAAAGAAAAGAGTCATAAAAAAATAAAAGCAGACCTATGCTCCATGTGGCACTTTTATTAGTTAGTTTATCACCCACCATATGTGCTGCCAAGGAAATTTATAATAGGCTACCAGTGCTAACTACAAAAGAAGATTGTGAATTATTATTTATAGTCTTATTAACCAAGTTAGTAAACTCAACATAAGTGGGTCATGATCACAGGGAATGAAGCTGTGTGTTCAACAAGCGTACTGTACAGAGCAGGAAGAACAGAATTACACCACGACTTTTAAACCAGGGACAAAATACAGTACAACTGCAAATTTAATCTTGAAAAGCACATATTGATTAATGGATATTATACACAAAGTGAGCTGGATGACAATTGTTTCCTAGCAAGCTATTTGTCTAAAGCAAGCAAGATTCTTTCTTGGAATAACTCTCAGATTAATAAATTCAATATTGCTTCTTTTTTATTGGAAAGCTATTCCATTAAACTCCCTGTATTGCTTCAGTAACAGAACACACATTTGCAAATGAATGCAGAGACTCTATATCAGGTAACTTCAATTCTGGAATTCAGAACGGAAGCTCTTTGTAATTTCTGTTCCAGGTATAGTACTGATTTCATAACAGTAGTCTAATAAAAATCATCTTGCTCATGCAGACTCAGACTATTTTTAAGTAAGTCCTTTAGGAAGAGAAGCTGACAAGAAGGCTGCTTTCTCATACAGATTTCATTTAAAGGACATTTAGCTTGGCAGTCCATGCCCGGTCACTCTTCCTGGTACATCTTTTCAAGGCCTTTCGGATGTAGAAGAATAATACACATTCTAATCTACCATCGTCTTATCAGTATAATTTTCTTCTAATTATCATATTTATTCCTGCTTTACTCTGTTTGCCATCATGGAGTTAAACTGATATTCCAGAACGAATTGCACCTCACGTTTGATGTATGGACTTCCATACATACACAGAACACATCACATAGTCCATGTGGTACAACAGTCCTTCACAGAACAGGGTCTTACAAAAGGATTAATGACTATCATCACCACCTATCATCACCACCGCTTATTATCATCAACTTTACGTAAAGAGAAACGAGTTAGAGCTTGAGAGACTCAACAAACTTAATAAAAAGTAACAACTGAGCAGAGGTAAAAACTCCAGGAGTTCCTGATTCTCAGCTACCTATACTCAGCCCTCCAGACAACACTCTCTCTCTGTGCCTTCAGAGCTGTGTTATTACAGACGCAGGTTAAGGCAAAGAGACGGCAGACAGATTAAAACAAAAAGAAAGAAAAGAAAAGCCAGAGCGTGATTCTGACTAGCCTTCTGCCAATATAATTATTTGTCAAGGCTTGTGGGGATAGGACCAGGGGGAATGGGGATAAACTGGAGAGGGGCAGATTTAGACTGGACATCAGGAGGAATTTCTTCACCATGAGAGTGGTGAGACACTGGAACAGGTTGCCCAGGGAGGTTGTGGCTGCCCCATCCCTGGAGGTGTTCAAGGCCAGGTTGGATGGGGCTTGGAGCCCTGATCCAGTGGGATGGCCCTGCCCATGGCAGGGGGGTTGGAATTAGATGATCTTTAAGGTCTCTTCCAACCCAAACTATACTATGATACTATGATAACAACACTTGAGTCCTTTTTAGTCTACTTAAAAAAGATGGACCCAAAGGGAGCAATGACAAGATGTTTTTCCTAGATTAAAGCAGAACTACAGCCAACAGCAATGCTTTGTGGGAAACATACCTTCTTTCACTGACGTTCAAAACTACAACTAAACCACTGCTGAGTATTTAACAGCTGCAAACTTGTATTTGAAGCCACTGGCTCCACAGTACTTATGGTAAAAACCTGTTCTTACTCTGTTTCCACACCACACCCTTCATCTTAGTATCCAAGAACTGTCTTTTAGAGCATTAAACAGTAATGACAAATATCTGTCATCCTTGTTTTCCTATCCACTCTTCACCTTTGTCCTTAGTAAATATCGAGCATATAAAGCAGTCAAACTTGGGCAGGCAATGCAGAGAACCTCAGGGAAATATGCTATCAGCGGACTCCTTCTGTAGACCTTGCATTGTGTTATACACATGAAAAATAATTGTATCACGAGAACTGTTAAATAACCATATTGGATTTGCAAAACAAGATGCGTTTTCCCATCTCACTGAGAGCCTTAGCTTTTCAGAAATTAGCATATACCTGCTTTAAGATATCCTGCATAAAGTATTACAAAATGTATTTGATATAAACAGATGATTTCTTTTTGTAAGATATAAAGTCAGAATGGACTGCGCTTTACATGATTCAGTGAACAAACTGGCATTCGGAGCTTATGGAATAACTAAGCACCACTTTCTTAGTCAATTCTGCCACCTAGCTCATCTTGGGAAAGCTAGCCCTTCTACTGAAAAGCAATTTTCATCTTATTTAGAATTCAAATTCACAAATAACCCACCCAGAATACCTAAATCACTTCATTAAACACAGGTAACATGGCATATTAAAAAGAAGAATCATTTACACCAGAGTTATTAAGAGAAAGTTGCCGTGCATAGAAAACCTGTCACTTACAAATGAACTTTAATTCTGATTGATTCTACGTACAGCAAACCATTTTACTTCATTTAATCCTTTAACCACAGTTAATGTTTTAAAATATTCCAAGGGATTTAATTTTCAAACTACGAAAAGAAAGAAGGCGTCCTTTATCCACTCTAAACCAAAATGTGCAGTGCTGGTTCCTGGATGGCAGTATTTTCATTTCTTAACCAAATATAAAACTATTCCTTCTCTTGTCAATGTCTTTGAAGAGATCAAAATTTGTGCTGGGACAGACTTTCAAATTCAATTACATCCCAGCGTGCCATTTCATAAGCAAATATTATCACATATAAAAGCCGTATCCGCATTTTCAAACAAGCACATCCAAATTACAGGTTAGGAAACTTGTAATGATGATTGGAACAACTACACATCTTTAATGTATTAAAAATAAACAAGAAGACCATTTTAAATTCATTGAGAAACTCTGTTGAAAAATAAGGTTAGTAAGTAAATCTCAGAAGAATAAAGCTGCCATCAGAAAGAAACAGACCTTTTTTTTTTTGTTAAAAAGTCATACGAGCCAAAGTATCCTGGAGATGCCTAAATATCTCCAATACTCAGTAGTATCTCAATACTACTGGAGATGCCAGATTACCGCTTAGGAAAGGCTTGTGATGAGATCTTAGTAATATGTATATTTGACATCATCTGCAGAGCTCACCTTTCCATCTTCTGTGCTCTCGGGACACTTAATTCCTGTGTGGAGAACCTGATCCACAGCACTGATGGTTGGTCTTGCTCATCTAGCCCAAGTCACGTGTTGCACATTAACACCACAAAACGATAAACAGCTGTCATTAACTTGGATGCTTTGGATGTGTATCTGCCAGTATAACAGGACTTTGCTTCCTCTTAGCAATGGTAAGTACTTTATTGGACAATACTAACCTCCTCACAGTGAAGATATTTCCTTTAATACACAGGTTGAAGTCGGAGGCAATTATTTACAAGTTATCTTTCCAAGGAATTAGAGGTGAATGTATGCTAGAGGGGAAAGGAAAATCAAAATTCCCCACTTTTTCCCTTTTATGTCAGAACCTCAAAGTACTTGACAAAATCTGCAAACTCCACTACGTAAAAATCACCTTATTCAAAATGATGAGAGACCTGAAAAGTAAGAAAAGACCTGAGATTTATAACACAACTGAAAATACACTCCCTGATCTAATTCTACGCTTAGATTTTTACAAAGCACAATATTCACTCCAAGTATATGGCAAACATATATCCTACGTTATCAAGGACCACAATGTCAATACTTCTAAAAATACTGCTCTTTATTGTCAGAGGCAGTTAAGGAATAGTAACAGTAACACACATACTAACTAAAATACTATTCCTACCATCTCATTTTCCAATTTCTACCATCCAGCATACTGAACTAACAGAAAGAACATTTATTATACAGAAGCAAAACCCCACAGAACCTCCTTGAAGAACAGCAGAAACATGAAATTTGACACATGAAGGTGAGATACAAGTAAGGATTTCCAAAAAAAATGTTTTCTCCCTCATTTGAGAGGGAACGGCCTTCCTACGTTCTCTTCACTTCCCCGCGCTCACTCCAAAGAGAAAGTTCGGGGTAGAATCCAGTTGCAGCACATGCAGCTTTTCTGTGTCTACAGAAATGCTGTATTGTTTTCTTTCTTTCAGCAGTGAGACACATGCAAAATTGAAACACTTCTTTTTCCAACATACACTTCTGTACCTTCCCCAGTAACATTTTCTGTCCTCCTGCACTATTTTCTATTCTTAAAACTGACATATCCTTTTTTGTTTTGCTCTATTCCCTCCTTGCTTTCTTTCTGATCCTGTCTATCCTTTCCCTTCCTCTTTCCAAGTGCCATATTACTGCTCTCCTTTAGTCTACACCTTTCTCTACTCATTCAATCTCGTCTTTATTCTCCTGTCATCCAGAGATGGATTATTTTAAATGCTCCCTCAACCTTTACTGCTTTCCAGACAGGCTGACAAGAAATCTGGAGACTTACATCTAAACCTGCTTCATAGCTTTCTGAATATGATGCTGATAGCGATGGAACAGAAGGAGAGTTGAAAACATGTGACAGCACCGTTGTTTTCAGAGATTCTTGACAGTGTTTTGAAGCACTGCCCATTGCACAACTTCCTTCTTTTAGCTCCAAATCCCTTTGCACTTAACCTCTGAACTCTCAATTAATTGTTCCCAAATACTTCAGTCTAAGATCTGCCCTGTTTTATTTTCAAATCAATCATGACCCTCTTCTTTATAACAGTAGAAAAGTTGCTTCGGTTTCAGAAAACTAACGGACTTGTTATTTTCTTCATTTATTCTGTTTTTTGGTGCTTGGTCAGCAAGGAAGAGACATCTGGATTTATTTTAGCACCTGAAAGTAGCTCTGCTCAGAAACAACCACAGTTTGTTAATGGGATAAACTGCAACAAGTTAATGGGATAAATTGCATCATAACCACATAATGATGCAAACATGTTTTTCTGCAGCAAGTCAAACGTTCAGTTTGCTGATAATTACTCTGTGGTTCAAGCTACACAGCATGCTTATTCTTCTGCAATAATAGTAAGAATAATAAAACTATGTCTGGCAGCTCAGAATAAAATAAAATAGAACAGAATATTCAGTTGGAAGGGACCTACAATGATCGCTGATCCAACTGAAGGACCAACTCAGTGCTGATCAAAAGTTACATCATGGTGTTAAGGGCATTGTCTTAAATCCATAATGTAGCAGAAGCACTTCTGGACACCATTCTGGTTCTTATCATCTTTTCCACTATTCACTCAATCAAAAAACTACCCTAATTATCAGAAAGAGAACTGAATGTTTAATTTGATTGTAAAGGAATTTAATACGGACATTGTCAAGGTTCTACAACCAATGGGAGTATAACAGAGCAAAAACTATTGAAATGACATAAGAAATTCAAAGTTTTAATAATAAAGCTTTTCTGTGTCTTAATATTGACTTTGGATTTTCTCTGAACATTAATGAATCTCACTACATCAAAACTCGTAGTCAGAAGTAATTTGCACTTCATAGACACAAACTCAGTTTCTTTCCCAAACGCTTTTACAAATCATTCTCAAGATTCTATTTCTGAAAGTACACATAGAGGATATAATTACTGTTTCAACAATGTACAATGCTAATAACTCTACAGATCTTTTTGTACATAAAAGAAATTGCTCATAACCACTAAAATGCAAAGAGATCAGATACCCATCTATCAGATTAAGGCACACAGTAGCAACATAAGAAAACACGCACAATCAATAATCAATAAATCCATGTGCATGCACACAAGCATCTGAACACAAATTTTGTCTCGGATTACTTAGACTGTCTGTATATCTAGTGTACGATATAAACAAAGGGCAGAGCATTTTTCCTTACTGTTATTAAAAGCGTAGCACACAAAATTCTGTGTATGTACACACAGGAATTTGAGCATGGTTTGCAAAATTTAGAATAAAACCTAATAATCCATTCATTGTTAAAGAACAAGATCACACAGTCTGTGCATACGAAAGAATCAGTTGCAGTTTTCACGTGGGCTTCGAAGAAAAACACGTTTTCCCCAGATAAAGCAGAAAAGCTTTCAGACATAAATTTTCTCCGTAGACACAGAGGCACCACCCTCTGTGTCTCTCCTTAGATTTTTACCTTCAGCCAAGCAGGTGTACATCCCCAATATCCCAAACCTCCCAGTCAAACCTAGAGCGCTCATTTAGCGGAGCCAACCTCGCTGGCGAACCCAACACTGGAGTTGTAAGATAGACACATACATACAAGTTATAGTAAATATCAGCGCCAGTGGGAAAACCCGTCCAGCCTGCTCTGCTGCTGAAACAAGCACATCTTTACAAGTTCATCACCCAAACCCAGCCGAATCCAGCTTTGGAAACCATGGGACCTATTAACCTACTTAAATAAAAAGTTATCTCCTTTCTTCCGAGGTAATACGTACATCACAAACCAACAGCATAGCTTTAATACTGGAAAACAAAGACGGTGATCTATCTACTCATATCGGCAGCAAGAACATTTCTACAGGGCTTATCCCCCAAACTCCGATGGTTTCAGCTTTGCTCAAGAAGTATTCTGGGAAGCGCAGCTCATAGCTTTTCTTGGTCTGACAATCCACAAGAAATTTGTATACCTAATTCTAGCGAAAAAAAACCCCAAACCTCAAAACAGTTTCTGCATTTTATCTTTTAAACTCATTTTTCACACAGAATAATGGAAGCGTCTGTTTCATAAGACGGGTGTTAAAGCCGTACACTCCTTGGGTATTGCAGGGCGTTAGAGCAACCTCCCTCAGCTTCTGGAAGGAACAGAAAACTGCTGTGCCCTTTAAGCACAGTACTATCAAGACTGTATACAATCAAGTACTTTCTAATTATTGATGCAGTGCTAGAACAAATCGATCTGTGTATGTAAGAGAGCCCAACATCTACAGAGCAGAATTAACCCATTCAATTGGCTGCCAGAGGTACAAAATCTTAAGAAGACCTTCCAGTATCTTATAATTACCCATTAATAACCAAAACAGCACGGCTGAGTTTTGCCCTTATGAAATACCTCAAGCAGGTGGCTGAAATTTACCTAATTTTTCCAATTGCTTTGGAAAGGAAGAAACTATTATAGGAAACATCAGAACAGAAAGCAAAGCACAAGAAAACTTAGTTCCTAGAGTAATTTTGATGCATTTTTTTTTTCCTTCTACCTGGCATAAATATATACACAGAGGGTAATATTCCTAAAATAAGTAAGCAAACATATACCCACTGAGTTTTACCATGGGAGTTAATTTTAAGCCAAGAAATCTGGCATGGGGATAGTACAAAGAAGTAATTCATAGGTATAGGCATACCAAAAGCACTTACGTGCAAAATTAAGACTTAAATTTTAGGATGTGGAAGATTCAATTATTATTTTTTATATATATAAAAAAATATCTGCAAACCCCTGCATCCACGAATGGCTGGAGCATACTGCTGTATTTAGAGGAAAAAAAAACACCAAACAAACCCAAAGCAACATATTACATTATCCTCTGCAGAGCTTCATTTTGCCTTACTCAGCACAATCTATTCTTGTCTTGGCTTTACATCTTCTTTTGACACAAACCCTTCTCTTCCTTTTAGACTCACCGTATTAGCAGTGAACTTTTCCCACACCATTGGTATTGGCCACATAATCAGTACAGATGTATGATATAAGGGACATGGTTTAAGGGAGTGTTAGGAATGGTCGGACTCGATGATCCAGTGGGTCCTTTCCAACCTGGTGATTCTATGATTCTATGATATACAGTCCCCTCTGTGTTCAAAAAGACTACCTCCTTCCACCAAATTTGCCGGTGTAAAGCAAGGAAGATACTTAAAGAAACCAAGGGAGCTCTAAGATCCAGCTCTTAGACCCAGCCGCAGCCAGTTTGCATTACCTCAGAGCTACAGGGGCAAGGAATGTTCTCTGCGTTCCTGGGTAGTAATGTACTCATTCTAGCAATATTTTGTAGGAATTCAGGTGCAGAACTGTACCAAAGCTTTGGCAAATGTACACAAAAAACAAATACTCAAAAAATAGAAGTCACATCTTTTGATGCACTGTGACAAAAGCAGATCTCTCTGACTTTCAGGTCACTATTCCAAAGCAAATGAAAGAAGAGTATTTCCTAAAACAACTATAATAAATTTTACTGGAAGCAAAACAGGCTTAGGTTTCACTTCACATAAAATAGGGGAAGGAAAAATTAGGAATATAGGGGTTTCTTTCTCCTATATTCAATTTTCATAAGTGCTTCAGTTTGCATAACTGTAATTTTCAAGTGAAAAAAGATAAAAAGACTTCTAAGGCAGCTGCCTAACAAGTAAAATTTCTATGTGAACAGTTATCATCAGACAATCAGCAACAAAATTCAGCTGACAGTGTCAAACAGCTGCTATCAGTTTCACCTGAAATAAGGACATTCATTTCAGTTATTGATAGGTGCTACTGTTTCATCTCCAAGAATGGGATGGCACAACCACAGGACTCGACTCCAAAGTCTTATTATTTCTAATGAGAACAAGCAAGAGTGGAAGTTTATAGCTTTATAGGAAATACAACACTCAGTGATGGTCAGCAAAAACACCTCCCAACCAACACACCTTATAAATGCTGTACATAATATAAACTCAGTAAAAATGGACTTCAGCCACATTAACTACGACTGACTCTGAATTTAGGCACCTCCTCTAAACTGTTTCCCAAAACAAATGTTTACTTTCACCACATTTGCCAACTGTTAAGCATATCACATCAAATCCTTATTCTGCTAGACCACAGAATGGAAATTTCTCTGCTGTTCTTATAAAAAGTAACATTAAGAATTCTTTACAATTAAAAACACACCCAACAAACCAACCATGTGCAATCCTGAAAATGTTCTTAAACACAACACATTGTCAAGTTATTTCTAGTAAGAGAGAAGGGAAGCCAGAGTCCTACTTTCTGACTGTTAACAAAGCTAAGTGATAGACAACCAAGATATACTCAAGCTTCATCACATAATTAAAGAAGTGCCTTGAAACACCGCCATATTCACAAATTATTTCTGAAATGCACTCAAATTTTTTTTTTTTCGGTTCTTTGACAGCTGGTTAATCTGTCCTTGCTCAAATTGCAGTACAGAAGTAACAATCCTCTGGTGTTCTTTAGCCAAGTAGCAACAGAAAGCATTTCTGTGGTGCCTCCATGTGTGCCAAGCACTGAGACAGTTAGATTCTTACTTTCATTTTTTAAGAACTTGGAATTCATAAGACTAAATGCAATAACTAGATTTGAAGAGAAGAAAATTAATGTGTATCATTAGATGCAAACAAAATCCCATCATTACTCAACACACAGATAGTAAAAATCCAGCCTTTTAACATGTGTGACTGGGGAAATAATTTAAACACCTCTATTAAGCCATATAACACACTAATACTGAAATTTAACTTCATTTAATTGTTCTTTAGGTCAAAATGAGCAGTTACGTGATTGTTACCAAACAGCTATTGTCGTTTTGTAAGCATCTACACTTTTAAGAAGTAAGATGGTCTTGTTTACAGCTGAGGGAGCACCGAGGAGTTTTAACCAAACGCACAGGAGTTTCAGCCATTTCGCTTGTGCTATTTTTTGTCAGCTCCTACCAGATTCCAACTGCACTTCACAACCTCCATCTTCTTAGATTTAATATTATTGTTTACATTGGAGTCAGGCTCGCACAGAAGTTCAAACACACCACCGTTACTGTGCCTGCCTTTTCTCATTCACCGCTTGCTCTGTGGATCCACTCAATTCCATTTCCAAGCTATCCATACACGCCCCGTGCACACGTTCATTCGTATATTCATTAGTCTGTGCAACAAAGAGCAGCGGGTGTTTACCTCCACCACCTCGCGGGGGTGATCGGGACATGGACGTGCCTGAGGGCAGCTGCCACACAATGTTTTGGCACAGGCAGGGTTGCCCCGCAGGCTCCCCACGTGCCTTGGGAACCACAGAATCACCAGGTTGGAAAAGACCTCTTGGATCATGGAGTCCAACCATTCCTGTCTGCCGCTAAACCATGTTCCTGAGCACCTCGTCTACCCACCTTTTACACCCCTCCAGGTACGGTGACTCCACCCCCTCCCTGGGCAGCCTCTGACAGTGCCCCAAGACCCTTTTCTGTGAAAATTTTTTTCCAGTCTGACCCTCCCCCAGTGCAGCTTGAGGCCATTCCCCCTCGTCCTGTCCCAGTCCCTTGGGAGAACAGCCCAGCTCCCTCCTCTCTACACCCTCCTTTCAGGCAGTTACGGTCTCGAAGAAGGGAAGAGTGGGGCGAGCTGCTCCTCTGCTGCCTCTCCACCAAAGTTACAGACCCTGCCACAGTGCAGCAGCTCACAGAATCACAAAATATCTTGAGCTGGAAGGGATCCATAAGGATCATCAAGTCCAGCTACTTGTTCCTTGCATGAGTACCTAAAATTAAACCATATGACTAAGGGCATCATCCAGGTGCTCCCTGAACTCTGACAGGCTTCGTGCCACAACCACTTCCCTGGGGAGCTCGTTACAGTGACCAACCAAGCTTTTAGTGAAGAACTCTTTCCTAATGTCATGGAATCATAGAAACATAGAAGAGTTTGGGTTGGAAGGGACCTCAAAGATCATCTAGTTCCAACCCCTCTGCGATGGGCAGGGATACGTCCCACTACATCAGGCTGCCAATATCCAACGTGAACTACTCCTGATGCAGCCTCAGTCCATTTCCTCATGTTTCAACTCTGGTCATCAGAGGGAGAGGAGATCAGCACCTCCCACTCCGCTGCCCCCCGCAAGGAACTTCGACACCTGGATGAGGTCCCAGCCATGTCCCACGCAGGGGTTTGCAGACAGTCCTGCTCTGCTGTCTGCCAAGGTCTGGGCCAGAAGAGATGCCGGGCAGGGCTGGCTGTTCACCTGACACACACACTGAGTGCAGCAGGAGGAAGAAGATGGCCAGAGAGCAAAGCTCAGCTCTTGGGTAGATGGTTAATGATTTTTGTATTTTATCTATTTCACTACACAGTTGTGACCTTTCCATGTTTCAAGTGCTATCCCATTTTCTTTTTAACAAAATACCTAAGAAGGTGAAAGTCTTCCTATCTCCGGGTTTGCTCACCTTGTGAAAAGACTAACTCCCGTTCAAATTCTATCCCAGCTCCTTTCCAAGACGAAGTAGTTAAGACTGAAGTATTTAATACTCTTGAGGTATCGGCGCAGAATGCTAGACACTCCTGTTACACTCAGCTGTCCTCTACTTATATTTCACACAAGCTTTGAAAATAATTGTTAGCTTGAATAATGGGGTAAAAAAAAGGTTTAAGCTTACAGAGGAATACAAGCTATGACATTTCAAATGCTACCAAATCTACCTTAAGATATAGATTAAATTTTATCTCTTTCATTGGTATTTCACTAAGACTGAAGGAGGTCTCTACCTTGCAGAGAACATAAATATCCATGCTTAAAATCCATGTGTTAAAAGAATAAAAAAACATATTTAAGAAGGTTTCACTCAGTATAAGGCTGTGTGAGTACAGATTCCTTCATACAGCTATTTATTCCAAGCAGAAAGATGTTTCTGAAGATACACACCTTTAACAGAAAAACAAATTTACACATAGTAAATGTTTGTTCTTTCTCCAGATCAGGTGTATGACATTAATGGTAAGATGTAGAATTCTTTTGATATAACTCCCACGATTTTCCATCTGATCTCAGTCTGGCACATGCACCGTGAATCCCTGCCATTTGGGTTCATTCACATTCAGCACAATTTTACTATCCCTAACAAAAAATGGAACGCACAAATACTTGGAAAGAAAATACTATCTAGCAGTTTGCATAAAATTTCTTTTGATTCCATAGCAACACCATAATATAACGTCATTGTGCATGGGATACAACCTTCTATTTACCCTAAATTCATTTTCAAATTGAAATGGTATCTTGTACTACACATGTTTTCAGCGATAGTGTCTGTCCTATGAATGTATTTAATAACTAAGCATATGGTCCAGCTTCCCATTTCTGGAGCCCAGTCCTCTTCAGAGCAAACTGTCACACTGTGCATATGCATGAGGAAAAGCTTTTCAATATATAAGACGGCTGCTGAAAAGATGATCAGATGAATTTCTTTCCATTAACTTACACTGATGAGAATTATACTGCCCATGTCATTTTGGTTACATGCTCTTAATGATGCTGAAGTCTCTGAATATCTAGAGCATAATCAACTATAAAAACAGTGAATACAAGAACTTACTTTGAATTCAGAACAGTGTTGAACTCAGCTATAAACAAGCTGTATCATTGTATGACATAATGCACACATAGTTTGCCAGAATAAGACACCCCGTGGTTCTGGCATAAACATCATTTATATTTTGAACTATGAACTAAATGACAATGCATCTAGATTTCTCTGCTGTCTCTGAAAGGTCAAGATATTTTGACTTCAAAGGAAAGATGCTGCTAAGACAAAACACATTCATATGCATTTTATTTGGAGGAATTAATGACTTAGATGGGAATGCTGGCAAGCTGGGTTTCTTGGGGTTTTTTTTATTGTACAGCTTTGAATTAGAGATCTGTTCAGTATTAGAATGAATCATAGAATGGTTTGGGTTGGAAGGGACCTTAAAGCTCATCCAGTTCCAACCCCCTGCCATGGGCAGGGACACCTCCCACTGGATCAGGCTGCCCAAGGCCCATCCAACCTGGCCTGGAACACCTCCAGGAATGGGGCAGCCACCCTGGAGCAACCTGAGAAATCACTCCGAAAAAAATGACTCAACATATATTTATAAATATATATCCCTAGCATATGTGTATTTTTCAGTATACATGTTTTTCTTGTTAAACATAACTGCTCGCTGTTCAAATCAGCTTTCTGAAATAGTTTATATATTTATATATAAACTATATATATATATTTATATATTTATTTATATATTTATTAGCACTAACCAGCATATGGAATACATTTCATAACCACAAACCTGAATTTTGAATCTATTCTTAATTTATCACAAGTGAATCAGATTTTGTAGTGGATTTTAGAAATGAACTAGTGTTAGATGTAAAAGCTGTGCATATCAGCAATACAAGATTTGATCCCTTTATCTTTCTGCCTTATCTCTTTTTTTCAATACTTTAGTTCATGGCTTCATTGGTGTTTGGGGAAATCACACAGAGATATTGCCAAGACAGAATCTGTTATATTATGGATTATTAAGTGGTACTGCTATCCATGAAAATTTCAGTGACTCGGTGCTCAAGGTTAATGACTCCTGTTTTTGTGAACAAATCAGATTCTTTCCCTCTTTGCCCCTAAGATTCTGGAAGGCAGATTATCTGAAAGAGATGAAATGGGTTGATATGGCAGGATGTGGAATCTGGTTCTGTTTGATAGCTTGTATTTTTCATGTTAAGCATATACCTGCACCACTGCTTTGCATAAATCTTTCCAGACCACCATAGGAGCATGACGATGTTCTTTAGTAATTTTGAAGATTACGCCATTTTTGCTAGCAAGCATTGACGTGCTTAGAATAAGAGAAACAGTGTAGTTCCGTAACGCAGTTGACGGGCTAGTAACTCACTATATAATAATAAAGGTTTAACGATGAAATCCAAAAAGATACCAAAGTGTCTCCCTTTCTGATTTGAGAACTCCCTGTATAGTAAGCGCGTAGTATGAGGAATAGGTAGCCTTTCCCAGACCTCCTGAAGTTTCTTCATCTGGTCAATCTGCTAGTAAAAACTGAGAGATGATACTTTTCAGACATGCACTACCAAATATAAGGACATGGAATATGAACAGTTCTACTCAGTTGCATCAAATGTCTGTCCGTCCCAAGATCCTGACTCCAGAGTTGCCTAAAGGTTGGAAAGTTTGGAGAAAGAAAGTAATCACATAATGGTACTTCCCTGCTAGGCTCTTCTACCGCCACTGAACTGTATCAAGCACTCCTACTTAAATAATCCCATATCAAATTATTTTCAACATTTATCAAATTGATTTTTGAACTACGTAAGCTTTTGACATCTATGGTATTCTGTGACAGTGAATTAGACAGTTAAAGAATGCTGTGTACCTTTTTTAATTATATGAACTTTCTTATCGGAAGTTAAAAATCTCGTCTCTTACCCCACAAAAGAAGACCTGTAGGCTATTCTGCATGACCTATTAAAGCAACAAGGTAAGCCAGAAAGACAGCAAAAATGCCTCTAGATTACTATCCTGGAATCCAGTGGCCATATCTCAGAATAAGCACTGCTCATAATTTTTAAAAACTACATAAAGGAACCTATGCTCAGGAACAGTTTCTTAGTTCTGGATTGACCACAGACAGTAAGTGCTCCTAATCCATCTTTAAGCTATACGGGCAGAACTTCAGACACTCTTTATGTACAGAATTACAGAATTTTTTACATTACAAATTACAGAATCGTGTTGGTGGGAAAAGGCCTTTAAGGTCGTTGAGTCCAGCTGTAAACCTAGCACTGCCAAGTCTACCACTAAACCATGTCCTTAAGCACTGCATCCACATGTCTTTTAAACTCCTCCAGGGATGGTGACCCCACCACTTCCCTGGGCAGTCCATTTCAACATTTGGCAACCCTCCAGGCCACGCTGTTTCTGATACAAGCCAGGATGTTCTTGGATTTTTTGGCTACCTGGGCACACTGTTGGCTCATATTCAGCTGGTTGTCAACTGACAGCCCCAGGTGCTTTTCCACTGGGTAGCTTTCCAACCATTTGTTCTCAAGCCTGTGGCACTGCATGGGGTTGCTCTGACCCAAGTGCAGGACCTCAACAATAAGCCTTGCTTAACCTCATCCCACTGGCCTCAGCCAATCTATCCAGATCCCTCCGTAGAGCCTTCCTTACCCCAAGCAGATCAACACACCCACCCAACTTGCTGTGTCTGCAAACTCAGTGAGGGTGCACTCAATCTTTGACAAAGACATTAAAAAGACCGGACCCAAGCACTGAACCCTGGGAGCACCATGAAGTGTCTTTATCTCCTTTCACCACAGCTCTTTGGGTCCGGCCATCGAGACAGTTTTATTACTCAGCAAAGAGTACACCTCTCCAAGCCGTAAGCAGCCAGTTTCTTAGGAGAAAGTTGTGGGAAAAGGTGTCAAGGCTTTACTACAAGTCTAAGTAGACAACATCCACAGCCTTTCCCTCCTCCAGCGAGTAGCTCTCCTTGTCATACAAGGAGATCAGGTTGGTCAAGCAGGACTTGCCTTTCATAAAGCCATGCTGACTGGGACCTGGTTCCCTGGTTGACCTGCACATGATGCATGATGGCACTTATGATGATCTCTTCTATAAGCTGTCCTGGCACGGAGGTCAGACTGACAGGCCTGTAGCTCCCTGGATCCTCCTTCTGGCCTTTCTTGTAGATAGGCACCACATTTGCTTACTTCTAGTGATCTGGAACCTTCACAGTTAGCCAGGACTGCTGATAAATGATTGAAAGTGGCTGTATAGCAATATACTGTTATTAAACACAGCTGTCATTGTTCATCACACAAAGTTGTGTGTGTTCTGAGCAACATAGTCCTAATTAAGCATTGTTCAATGAAGGCAGCTACCTAACTCCAGATTTTGCAAGTGAAAGACACAAATTTAGACATTCAAGAAGTGTAGACACGGACGAGTGAATAACCTGGCAGCTATTTCATCATTGCAATGACATGATCACTCAGTTCAACAACTCAACGCTACTGAATTACTCAATATACATACAGCACATGGTAGTAAGTCAAAAGGGTTACTTCAATTATATTGCTTCAATTATACTGCCAGCAAGTATAACTTATCTCCACAGTGTTATACTGTGCTTGCTATAGCAACCCCAAGACAGAGATCTATACGTAAGGTGATAGATAGCAGAGATTAATATGTTTCTATAGCACTCCTACTTCAAAAGTCTTTTGCTACATCTTGAAAATAGCACATCAATGAGTGTTGCATGACTTGAGTCTGTATTTCACATCCTTTCTTGTTAGTTAACCTTATCAGACTGTTATGTGTATTCATGCACTGATATCAGTAGTTTGGTTACTGACTTACACGCCATATAGATTTTACTGGATTTTTTTCCTCTGACATGATTATGAGGTCATTTTTTTTAAAATGCTGATTGTGTATTGCGGTGAAAATCTAGAAATTGGAGTTAATGCAAAGCTGCTACCCTTGAGTCTTGATGACTTTTAAACTTTGATAAAAGACAACAAGACACTGGCCAAAAGAAAAGACAGATTTCTTGTACGCAAACTGGTTGAAGATATATAAATAAATATAACATTACAAATATTAGATTAAAACCCCAGAAAATGCAGACCTTAATTTCCATTCAAAAGATGAGTTATCATTTTAAGTGAGAAAAAGATAATTCTGTAATGCAAGCGCATGAATTGAACACTGTGTTATATTTTCTAGCATCCACAGAATGCTTTTTACTTTCATAGTCTTTTTTTCCATTCCCATTTTACATATTTATCCATGTTTCCGGTCCATTGAACAACGATTAACTGTTGATGCTTTTGAAGTATATGCACCACTGTTTCATGCAAGGAAACTGCCCTAGAAGTGCATATTAATTACTAGAGGGAAATTTAGTAGTCCTTTATCTAACAAATAATTAGATCTGGCTAGCAGTATGCCTTTAACAAATAAATCATTCTTACCTCAAATCTAGCTTGCTCTCTAGTCTAACAAATAAGTAATCTCAGTAACACAAATGACCTGGAGTGGCTCCCCCAGGCTAAAAGCTCCGTAGACGGGCTTTGTTAGATTTAATAGCAGTTGTTAGAGACACTTTTACCTTCATTTCTTTGCCAAGGCCATTACTGAAGGGTGCCACCCCTGCTGTGGACAGGGCAGAGCTGAACAAGACCTGATCTCTGTTGGACCACGCCAACAACCTAACGCATTAAACTCAACAGCCGTAATTTCTGTTCAAGCTCGTATCCCAGATCATGAACGTTAGTGGATAATGAGTGAGCCTATACCCTTTTTTTTGTCACCTACACCTTTGGGAGTGACCTCCTGCTCTGGGAAGGCAGGCAGCAGAAGCTATAATCTCTTGTTCTATTGCTAAACATCCAGCAAACAATATGCCTGCTGCTGAAAATTTGAGTTTTGTTTATCTGTCCTTTTGCCAGCCTAAGACTGGATTTCTGAACGACTTCAAGAGAGAAAGACAGCAGCAGCTTAACATAATACAGGGTGTATGTGTCATCTACTAACCAGTATTTCCCCACAATTGATGAAAACACTATTTTTTACTTGCTAATTAAAATTCAGTAGCTTGCATATCAGCCAATAAATTGTCTGAGACTAAACCCGAGCTTAGACATCTACTCTGCCGTAAATAAGTGAGTTAAAAATTAGGAAAAAGGCCTTAAAATTGAATGTAATATATTTAATGCATATCCACACTCTGGTGCTGAGTATCCTAGAACTGCGAGGCTCATACTATTGGAAACCAATGTTAAAAATACTGATTCTGCTTTCTCATGGATATGTAATACCGACATAAATAATAATAAGAAAGCCTGAATTATCTAGTGATAAATCCTTAGGTTTTAAGGAAGTAAGAACAAACCTCTCTCATATATACTTTCAAAGATGCCCGCATCACAACTACCATAATATCATTGGGTTATTTTTTTATTCATTGTTTTGTTTTGGTTTTTATTTACTTATTATTTTATTTATCTATTTAAGTTGCATATGGAATCATCCTTAGAGGAAGATGCTGGAGAAGAAATGTCATCTTTTTCAACCTGTTTACCAGGCACTTTTGACAGCCCATGGTATATAAGCGAGTTTTACTGCTTCACCTGTGGAATGAATTGGTCAGTTTCTGTACCTATATTCAGTTGCTTTGTGTTTGTGCTTCAAGATGTAAATCTATCAGCAGCAACGTACCATAATTTGGATATCTTGCTAGGGACAAAAAGAGAAAAAGAAAAGTATAACCTACAATTTATTACTGAAAAAATATCAAAACCTCTAAACTTAGGAGCATAGAACACAGAAAGGTCACAGTTCACAAACATCAATTATTTTTATGTAAACCTGGCATTTATTTAAATTCTGTATGTCAGTAGCTTAATGTTGCATTAATCTTATTTGGAATTATACCAGCTTTAATGTCCTACTGAAGAAGGTGTTTCAGATGTGGAGAGGTCTGTCTACACAGAGAAAATCGCAGTCATTGCATACTTAAACCTAAGTGCATACTTAATTGTAATCAAGCTCAGCAAATATGGGTTTCAGTACTTACACAGAGAAAACTCATGCTCCAAATAACGAATATTGAATATTGTAACGAATATTGTACTGATAATTTCATCTTCCCCATCCAGGTCAAATATGAACGTGAGCCGAACACTTAAGGGGGGCAACTTAGTTTCTTTTTTTCCAGTTGGTATATATTCCAAACTTCTGGAATGAGTGGTACAGTATAAAAACATCTAACAGTAGGTTACATTCACCCTAGACTTCCATTCTCTTGGCAATGAGTTGTGAAAGGTTTATACCTAAAGGCTATCAGTCCTAAGGATATATTTGTCACCCACAGCACATCCTGCTATATGGTCACATGGATGTTCTTTATACAGCACATCTACAGAGGGCACCGGGCAAAGAAGCCCTGAATTTTTAAGGGTTTGACAACCCATAATTCAACTGAGTAATACAGCGTTATGCTTATTTTTTACATACTGGTTTGGGTTGGAAGGGACCTTAGAGATCACCCTGTTCTGACCCTTGTGCCATGGGCAGGGACACCTTCCACTGGATCAGGTTGCTCAAAGCCTCATCCAACGTGGCCAAATGTTACCACAAAGAAGCCCACAAAAGTCCTGGAGCCTAAATATGACTTTCTGGTGCTGCAGAGATTGTGTCAGCAAAAATAAAGTGACTAAAAGTGAGGAAGTACGTTGAGAAAAGTAGAGAAGAACACCATTTCCTTTTATGTGAAGGAAATTAAATTGCCTACCTTGTTTTCTCTTTCCTTCTCCTTTTTTAAGTTGCCAAACAGTACTGTTTTCTTCATTCTTTTCCCTCAGCACGCAGTACATTACAGAGCATACAATAACCAATTTTTTTCACTAAGTGGTAGATTTCTCTGTAGAGTTTCTCAGAATAAATTAAACCAAATCTCAGAGGCTGCTTCTATGATGAAAATTTTCAGCAGTCCTTCCAAAGCACAGCAGTTGCGTTTATGATAGTATTACAGTAAAGAGAAAAGACAAGGTCCTAAATTTCTGTACAAGTTTAAGCTATCTAAGAATGCGATGGAGCCAATAGCGCAGGTCTCGGTGGAAGCTGTGGGACAGTCACAGCCCTCTGAGATGCTTCCCCTCAGCTGTCTGGCTAAGGAATGTATTCAGCATTACTCACACCACAGCCCAGCTGGCTCCCCAAAAGCTGACAGAGGAAGATACTGCAATTAAGTCTGTGAATTATTCATCTTCCTATAGGTTTCCATTGATAAATCTGAGACTATACCCACCTAAGTAACAAGTAAATGAATAACAAGTAAACAAGTAAACGAATAAAATAGGAAGTGGTTCTCCTTGGAAATATTTCTGCTTGTGCACATTGGTGCTCTAATGCTTTCTGTTGCAGAACAATGACAGAAGTTCCTTACTCAATACCTCATTCTTTCTAGTAACTAACTTTAAATGATAAGCTCCCTTTCATCCTGTTGGAACGGGTCCAGAGAAGGGCTACAAAGATGATAGGAGGGCTGGAGCACCTTCCATACTAGGACAGGCTGAGAGAGTTGGGGTTGTTCAGCCTGGAGAAGAGAAGGCTCCTAGGAGATCTTAGAGCGACCTTCCAGTAGCTGGAGGGGCTACAGGAAAGCTGGAGAGGGGCTGTTCATAAAGGCTTGTGGGGATAGGACGAGGGACAATGGGTATAAACTGGAGAGGGGCAGAGTTAGGCTTGATGTAAGGAGGAACTTCTTCACCACGAGAGTGGTGAGGCCCTGGCCCAGGTTGCCCAGGGAAGTGGTGGCTGCCCCATCCCTGGAGGTGTTCAAGGCCAGGTTGGATGGGCATCATCACTACTTCTAAGCAAGGGGATAAACTGATGCTGAGACCCCAAAAAGTGACTAATAAAGAATGTAGGTGAAAAAGACAAAAAAGCTGTCGCTGTTAAGACACGACGTGGTAACTTCTTTATTGCAGTTACATGGCTGGCCGGCGCGCGCTTGATCTTACATGTGCCTCTGGTACCCTTTATTAACACACGCGTCTCCGCATGATTGGATTAGCTTATACATAAACTATCTGTGAATGGATGGTACTACTTTCGTGCACGGTCCTATACTGTCCGCCCACTTCCCGTCCCGTGATCTCCTTCCGGGTGCAGTAAGCAGGGGTCCTCAGCCCGCTGTGGACCCCCACAAAAAGCTGGCTTTTTGTTCTATTAAAGAAAGTGCATCCATCCCAAAGGGAGAAGGAAAAGGGCAAGATGATTGCTGTACAGGTTGTAATTGCCATCCTCATTTAAGGTATTCCCCGAATGCTAACGCTGCTCAGGCTGTGCTCCTCGTCAACCTTCCCCGACAGGCAGCTGACCTCGGAAAGCAGAACTGCATGCACAGGGCCACGAACAACAGTGTCTAAGGCACTTCTTACAGCTAACATTAATATTATAAGACTCCTGCCTGCCTGCTGCAAGGATGGACCCAGGGCAGAAATTTACAGAGACAGGTAGTGCCTGGGGTTGAAGTCATTTCACTTGCTGATTATGTCATTGGTAGTAGTTTTCCTCTTGAGCAAAATTTCAAACAATTCAGTGCTGACACATTTTTAAAAATGCAACAGTGGAAAGAACCACGGCTGTCTGTGGACGCCCTGCCCTCGCCCACCTGCCAGGACCAGCAAACCAACACCAACTTCAAGAAAGAATAAAAAGAACAAGTATGCTTAAATTGTTGTGAATGAAACAGTTGTTCTGACCCACGAAAAGTTGCCACATTTCTGTTTCCTACTGAAATCAGTCTCCCTTCTGCAGAACGAAGGAGGCCGATTGCTTCTATGTATGTTTCCAAAGACAAAAACTTGCACGTCATTTAAATGTGTATGCATATATATAAAAATATATGTATCTATCCACACACACAAACATCTCCCTGATCATATACCTATGTCATAACTTATTGTATTTTCTAGCAAGATTTGTCCTGCCTCTGTAGGCCTGTTTTTCATAGTTGATTTAAGTTGTTTTCAGTGAAGCTCGGCAATATTATTGCATGAAATTAGTTTCTTCCTTAATGCAGTTTTGTTTGATGTGTAGAAGAAGAGTTGCCACTTTAGATTGGTATTTGGTGACATATTTACATCTGTCCAGTTTTACAATATACTCATTTTGGGGGGGGGACACATGGAATTTTTTTACCAATTCTCTCCTCATTCTTTGTTTCTTAAAATTCAGTCCGGGTAATTTCATGTTCAGAATTTCTGGCATTCAGGAACATTCATGGTTACCGTGTATATGCTGCACGACAACCTGACTTTACAGTGGCTAAGAAATAAACCTGTGAATGGAGAGTGGCCCTCTTTGCCGCCTAGTGAAAATATCTGGACAAATTGCCAATTCCTCTTTTATGAGTGACACAAAACTCCCAAGCAGAAAAAAATGTTTTCTCTAGTGAAATTAGAAAAAATGCCCCCAAATGCACTTTAACTAAAGTTCAAAATTAAATAGTACCTTCTTATATCTAAAAACTGAAGTAGCATTTATTTATGATTGTTTCCTACCAAGCAGAAATGAATGTTGCTGTTCCAAAATCGGATATGAATATAGTGCTTCCTACAGCCACATGGCTTCTCCCAGTGTTCAAAACCTTTATACTAATTAATTACCTAGCTGACATGAAAAGAAAAGGTAATATTCATTGAGTTTTCTAGCTTTGTAAATAGAGGTAACAACTAATGTGCCCTTGCCAAAGACTTTCCAATATATTCTAGGTCTCTATGCTTATACCCATAAACGCAGAATTACTCGGGCCTCAAGCAGATGGAACTTATTGTATCTAGTACCAGGTGATTCTTGAAGAACTGATGGCTGAAAAGCCCTGATGAAACCCAGACGGACATCTGGATGTAGAGATGCTCTGGTAGATCTCTACAATGGCAACCTGACTGGAGGCCTCTCAGTGATGCTCTTCAGCTCAGCATCTGTTCTCAGCAAAGAATCCCATGAAATTTTAAAGCAGTCTCATACCAAGTATTTATGCTACACAGATGAAATTTTACCCTTGTATATAGATATTTAAATCTGTATCACTACCATGAAAATTCTGATGAAAAATAATCGATCTTTAAAGGTCGCACTGGCCAAAAACAAAACGAGTAAGAAATATGGAATGTTTTAAGCACTAGACATAGAAAAGTTACTGTTTTCTTTTTAGAAATACAAATCAGAAAACTTCAGTTACCTCCTAGGTTTCCCAAGTAAAACAAATGTATTGTCTTCCTATCTAGTTTTATTGTTTTCACTCCCTTTAGCTTAAATTAATGTTGCTTTCCTATCAACAGCTACTTGATTATCAGACAGAAAAGCAACTATGTACTATTTGCCCAGTGAAAGACACAAGGAAAGCACTTCAGTAAATACCAGGACGCATAAAAAGGTGCTGTGCTTTTTACGGAGCATAGATCTAAACCAAAGCTTCTTAGAAACTGAAATAATTCTGTTATCTTTTATTCTAAAATGAAACTATGAGTTAATATTTAGATGAACAGCTATGCATACTAGGGCTCATCGAATTTGCTAATTCTATTAATCAGAATTCAACCCCATCTAAACAAGAAAATTTATTCAGATTGGCACAGTTAGGTTGGAAAAGAAATACTTGTCTGTCCTTAAAGAGGGGATAAAGAAAACATTTAGCTCATCGGAACCAATTTTCAGGGGACATACATAAAGATTACAAGGAACAAAACAGCAGTAAAAACAAGTAAAAAGATAAAAAGTAATATTCTTATGATTGGGATGAACACAGGTAACCAATAACACAGAACAAAAACACAGCCTTTTTTATAGTCGGTTTTGAAATACCTGCAAAGGGCAACCTGAGACTGAAAAATGGAATAAGTGCAATGAGGCCTTTAGAATAATTATGTGTTGTTAATTGAAGAATGTTAATCATGTCATATTAGGAGGAAGACAGGGTTAAATTGGTAAAATTTCAATTCACTTAGGCCTTATCTCTTGTTGGAATGAACCAGATGATTAATCCTTAATATTCTTCAGGGAAACAGAGAACATCAGCAATTAAATTAACAACTACAAAGTTTATGCTCAGAGATTCAAAAATGAAAGACAGAAACACTTTAATTTTTCACAAGTTGTTACCTTAATTATCTTCTTATTGCTTCTGTCTCTTCTCCCTCATTACAAAAACACACCCCTTAGTATTCATGGATCCCTTTAATGTGCTGTAGCTCGGCAAGTATGTAAGGAATGTCATCTCAGCCGCAAAAGTCATAAATCTTACTTTGTGCATGCTCATTGAAAATAAATTGTTCTGCTGTACCTACTGCCTGTGTTGGAACTGCGGAGCGCTGACAAATTTCTGTTTCCTTACAAACAGTCAGCAATGTCCATCAAGATTTGGTGGCAGAAAAGGAAGGCTTGCTTAGCAAACAGAGTGAAGTAAAGTCTCTTTTATGAAAATATAAAAGAAATACGGGTATCTAAGTCAACCTAACAGTTATCATGCAAAGCGCTACTGGCAATAAGAAGATACAGCGATAAGATTCCTATGAAACCTCCTAATTCTACAGTCATAAAAATAAGAATGTCGTTCCAGATCATTCACGGAAATTAAACACCAGTAAAAAACTACAGACATTTAAATAAATTCTTTGGTTAGAGAAGAAAACAACAGAGAAAATGGAGGACTTAAGAATGTCTTTGGGATTCTTTAAGAGTTTTGTTAGAACTCTTAGAGAGCACGTGGAATCTTGTTATCGATACTGGGCTGCATCACATATTGAATGATTTCAAATGTAATTGCTGTGAAAGTAAATGCTCCCCCAAGCTGAATGCAAAAATCCATGCTTGTGAAACATAGGGACTTGACACTGTTATCACTGGGCATGCTTTCAAAATTACCAAAGTTTTAAAGTAAAATGTCATATCCCTGAAGGGCGCCCTTACGACAAATTCTTAACGAAGCTCTATTGATCTTCACCCAAACAGTAAAATCTCAATAAAACTCATCTGGACCTTTGCTGAAGCTCGAAAATGCATTACACCCCCCTACTGACCACAATTTTTATTATCGCTATTGTATTTGCAGGGCAGTCAATTTTGTACAGCATAACAAACTGCCAAGTGCTAAAGTGATTTCCTCTATTACTGAAGTCCATGTATTAAATTTAGTGAGGCACAATATCAAACTTCAAATATTGCAGGGTTTAGAACTGAATGCAGCTGAGCCTAATGTTATCAACCTGACAAATACACTGACATATTAAGTAGCAGATCGTTTATTCATATTTGGAACTGGTTTTGTTTTTCTACTCAGCTGTATAGTTTTAGATTAACCACAATATTTCAAAATGTGACTATTTCATATTTTTATTATGCACTGTAGATCAGAGAAATATGTCTCAATAGCCTCTTATCACATACAAATACATGCAAATTAATAAATTACCTTGCCTAATGCAGATTTAGGCTGCAAATATTTTAACACTTTAGAATGTCTGGTGATAAGCACTTCAGATACTTTGTGATGTAGTCAAATATGAAGCTTAAATTGAGTTTCATTTTGTGCTCCCTTTTTCCCCCTGATCATTCATCTCCCTCCAGCCTAAAATATTCCAAAACACTGGATTTCTGAATTTGCAGATGCTATTTGAAATCTAGTTCTTACTGAAATGTGCCTGTTTCAATGTACACCATGTCCTCCTGGAAAACCTGACATATCCTGAATAATTCAATCAACAATTTAAAATGCTTGCAACTAATACTTAATGAAGTTACTCACTGCTTACATCAATGCAAACAGAGTTTTGTATACTTTTTTTTCCAATAAATAACATGTATTTCCCATAAGTAACTGAGAAGAAACATCCAACATTTTGCCTACCTGAAATAATCCAAATGATCCTCCTCTGTGGCAAAAGCTGAAGCTATCAGGCTTTCAGGAAAGAAATCCTGCAATAAGTATCTCCTATTTTAGGGAATGGCAGTTTCCTTCCATTTGGAAACGGATTATGAGATCTTTTCTAAATGACCCCTTATCCTGACAGTTCTGCAGTTTTGGTTTTTTTACTTCTGTGTTCTAATTGGGCAGCTTTTAAACTGCAAGACTTGTCATTCAAAATAGCTCACAGCGGATCTCTAGACAGATCTATCTATCCTCACGTGAAAACTCCGGAAAGGATTCCTGCACCTTTCTCTCTGGCAATCACCATCTTTAACGTTCAGTATACCCCCAGCTGAGAAGAAAGAAGGGTAATGCCCTTGACAGATTCCAAATGTAAAAGAAAATCTCCAAATGAAAGAAAATACATCCCCTCCCTCAGTTTTAAGTTTTTGTTTGTTGGTTGTTTTTTGTTTGGTTTGTTCAATTCTCTTAGGAGAATTCTTGATTCAATTCCCGAGGAAGGGCCTGATAGTTCGCAGTCTTTCACTTTGGGTATTTCATGAGCGTAGCTATTTTTGCCCTAACAACTATGTCGGATACTACACTGTCCGAATCGATTACTGAAGAGTTTCACTAGACGCTTTATGTTGTCAAGTGCCTTGTACCCCTGTCTCGTAGGAGACAGCAGGTCAAAAATACTGCTACCTCGCACTTGCATTTGGAGCTAGAAAGACAACTTTCTGCTGGAAAGCCCAATTCAAGTCCTGAATTTTTGCATCTGCTTCTTCCCCGCATGTTTTTCCCCTCAATCCTTCTCAGAAACTTACTACCCTAGCTAGCTCGAAGCAAACAGTGAATGCTGAGAACCAAACATTAAATATTTAAACTTGGAAGAGTTACGCTTTTGGAGTTAGATCACTGGTGCTTCAGTTGCAAACCCTTTCCCTCAAAAGGTAAACCACTTAACATAAGCTGACAGAGTTCTTCTTTCTCACCAAAAAGAGGTCAGATATTATTTTGCTAATTGGACTGAAAAATGCTCTTGGCTTGCAGAGATTCCCCACATATTCACCACTGACTACTCCAACCATGTAGGTCCCTGAACTGACTTCTGGAAGTTTCTTTGTCTTCTGCAATCTCATCATCAGCTGAACTCCTCTCATTCAAAACCAACATTTAACTGTCAATAATCTGTATTTTCAGTTCTATTGTGGAAATTCCACATGAGGAGTGAGAAACAATACTCTTCATAATTCTATGAGTGGAGCTAATGGCATCGCTTCTTTCATTCTTGAAATGTTAATAAGCTCATCAGTCTGGCACTTGGCAATGAAATATTTGTTTTTATTGAGTACTACACGTATGGTAAGAATTAGAACATTGAATCTAGATTTATTACTGAATATATATACACACATATAGCTGTCCATGAGGCAGCTCCTCCTGTGTCATGCAAGTATCTTTTGCCCAACACATTCTGTTGCTTTACGGCAGCCACACATTTGTTTTCAAAAATCAGCAATGCACAGTAAATCATCAATAGTGAAAACAACAAAATAAGTCATGTTCTGTTGTGATCATGTGACCGTAAGAAATCATTCTTCTCACTCAAGCCTATACTACCTCTCATTGGCTATTCATACGGTCCAGTAATTTTTCCAATATACAATCGTAATTCAATGATAAGTTAATCGAGCAAAATAGTTGTAATTCCTATAGTTGGCCCAATTAAATTCCAATAAATTTTACAGTTTAGAGAATATTCTCTTGAAGACGGACTCATCTGACAAGTAATAGTGTGATGGTGTTGACATGAAACAGATAGTAATATGTATAAAAAGCTGCTCTGTTATATACAGCAAGATCCCCATACAGCAAATCATATACAAAACAATTCCCATGAATATCAAGACAGAACCGTATAATCTCTCCATGAATCATCTATTAACTCTTTTCTTACTTCTACTCTTGATGATGCATTTTCAGATATCATTCAAGCCACTCAAAAACCAGCAACAAGAGTCATAGTCATTGGATCGCTAGGTTGGAAAAGACCTTGGAGACCAAGTCCAACCATAAAACCATTCTACAAGACCTGCCTTGGTGTGAGAAATGGTGCTTTTGAATTGAACTAAGCCAGTGTAACATGATGGAAAGGACTGGTTAAAATACAAATTAGCATACGTGAAGCTGTGTACATTGACTTGTCTACAGGGGACCTTGAACTAACATCTTTATCCAGCTAATGAATTTGCATCTTAGAGAAAAAGAAACAAGACTGCTTGGCCATGTTTAGCCTACTTGACTATGATAACAATATTGAATTTTTCGCTAGCAAGACATACCTTCACTGTAAATTGGCGTCTCTTCACTTAAAATAGGACTGAAGTAGTCATATTACTTCAGTAGCATCATGAAAAGAAAATCTTCAGTGTATAAAATGCTGCTGCAAAACATGAGTAAATATTCATTTCTACATATCCAAGTGAATAAGATATGAACAGGCTCACTCTACAGCAGGAAAGATTCCTATTAGACATGTGGCTCACTTGTGCGTGTTTTATAGCTAAGAGATAGATTTGACTTGTCTATTTATAATTGCTTTTTATAAACCAATTTAAACTAAGAATTTGTTCACAGGTTGTGAAGATCCATATATTAGCTTAAAACGGGATTGTTCTCATAGGTTGCACTGTGTAGTGTTGCATCAATAGCGTATGATAACCTTCTAAATAGACAGTAACAAAGCTAAACACAAATAATTAGTAAATAATAAGTAACAGATGTGCATGCAGAACTTCTAAAAGTGCCAATAAAATACATCACCACATCATATCACATGACCCCTTATGCACATGCGAGGGATAGAATTAAAGGTTTTACATAACCCCAGCCAGGTCTGTATTATTAAATTATCTTCCTAGCCTTCACAGATCTTTATGACACACTCCTCATTTGTTTTCCAACATTTTTCTTTTCTATAGAGTTCGTAAATTTATTTTCATGTTAGACCAGCTTTTTTCTCCTATTTGAGAATAAATTATTCTACTTTTCCTAATCATCAGGAAGAATTATCAAATACAGAAATCAAAATTGGCATCTTATTATTATTATTATTCTGTTGTTGTCCATAGAGTGATCACATACATCGCCAGACTAGAGCTTAGTGATGGCTGTTCTGACATAACACCTCTTTTTGACAATACACGGTTATATCACTGCCGTTTGAGACTCTTTCCTGGGTATATTTACCTCTAATATGATTCTAATAGGAGAATCCAAATGCTGTAAATATATACACCTACTGTTACAAGATAAGCATCCAATCACTTTGTCTCCAGCGAAAGGTACTAAGGGTTTTATGAATAAGAGAACAGGGCCTGCCATTCTCCATGAACATTAGTATGCAGTCGCTGCATATATTTCCTTTCTCGCTTTTTCAGAGGACAAGTCTTGAGTATCTCAATATGTATTAACAACAGTGAGAATAAATAGAACAAAATAAGAGATTTGGTAATGCATGCACACTATGGAGAGATGTGGAAGTCACAGATAATAAAGCATTAGGCAGGCAAGTTGGCATACATACCCCTAGGTGTCTGAATACTTCTGAAGTAACATAGCTCTCCTTATGCTTTGAAGACCAATTATCGTACATTATTACCTCTCTGAAGCAGGAAAAAAAAAAAGCAACAAAAATAATCTGACTCTTAACCAGACAATACAAAGAATAGCAGTAAAAGTCACAGCAGGAGTGTAAATCAGACCCTTCTCTAAAGCAAATTTTAATTACCTTTCAGCCAATCACCCTAAAAAATCACCCTAAAAAAAACCCCATTTTTTTTACAAATGCTTTCTATTGGAATTAATGTTTCCTATTTGAGAGGGTGGTGACCTCGACATATACGGTGCCAACCAAAGCCTAGTAAAGTAAGGGTGTTATTACTAGCATCATTACCAATTTACTCTAGATAGAAAGAAAATGCTAAGTGATGTCAAGTTTCCCATTATTGCACATTTCATGCTGCCCTCAGATGATGTGGCCGTAAATACAGTTTGAAATAAAAGATGACAAAATACAAAGTTGATTGTGTGAGTTGCTTTAAGAGTAGAACCTTAGTGATGTCAGGAGGACGTGATTTTTTCACTTTTAACTCAAAGGGGGCATTGACTGTTCTGATCTTAAATAGACTCCTCTATTCTCAGCCTCTTGACCTCTGTCCACGTTCCTTCCCTTTCAGTGACATATCCTGTTTTATCTTTCTTCCTACATTGTTCCTCTTATTGGGATGAGTATTCATCGGACTTAGCAACTAAGACTGGAGTATGCAGGTACAACTGGGAAAACTATCATGGCCCTTGTGAATGTTACTTCACAAAAGGAATTAACGCAGCTTTCCCAACACTTCCACTAGATAACGAACATGACAGTTATGTAGAAAAGAAATATAATTGTGCTTTGCATTGAAAATGAGCTTTTCATAGCTGCGTAGATTGGCATCAGAATCAAGTACTTGATAAGAATAAAGTAATCTTACACAATTAAAACCGAACACGGAAAAACACGATATAGGTAAGTTCCCACAAAGTGCAATTCATCTGGGATTCATCTAGAACTTAATACCACTGACTTGCGATATTTTCTGAAAACTTGCAAGCTAAAACAGCTTATGTGCTAAAAACAGGAAGGAACAATCGGTAATAGTCTTTTTTCTTTTTTTTTTCAGGCTAGTTTTTTTCAATTATCTTGCATGTGTGCCAATAAGAAACAGTTGCTTTTCAAAACTTGGGAATTTTTTTCTTTTAAGATTTATTCAGTATTAAGATTTATTCAGTATTCACACCGATCTTTTTTATGTAAAAACTACATAAGTTACTGACTTTGAAATCAAAAGTACAATTAGCTTTACCGCTCTAGTATTAGCAGTTACCACTGCAGTTATTCTTCATATTGGTTGCAAGTTACTCTTCCCTTTGGCTGTAAGAACATGAACATAATACGTATTTCCACATTCAAATGTATACACTTGTCTATGCCCAACCTTAGGGAAAAAAAAATACAAACAAAAAATCATTTACACAGAACGTTTCAGTGTAAAAAATGTGAAAAACTTTAAAATGTGTTTTTTGAATTGAAAAAAAAAACCCCGATACCTATATATGGCTTCAAAATACTGATTAAAACAAACTAAACCTCACAAAAAAATTAGACCTTTGAATAAAAGCTTAAATCTTGACTAGCAGTAATTATAAATATTTGGTCCAATAAAATCTAAATTCTGTTTTAAGCTTTGGAAAAGTCACTTTTGAATCAAATCACATCTCAAATATAGCTCTAGTCTTCACTTCCTATTCCAAACAAATGCAATATTTCTTTTGACTGTTGTTTTGGAGAGCAAAGATGCACTGAACTTCAACTGCAGCCACTAACTAACCATTTCACCGGAATTTCAACAAAAACATTCATGACTACAAACATTCTTAGTAAAAGGAAAATTAAATTGTCATGATGATTACATGACTCAAATCATGAAATCTAATGTACAGTATTTAACTCAAAGAATAACTAAAGTTAATGAATTTTATACTAATTTTTCAATTAACTAATACTGCCATGAGTCAAAGTGTTGGTGAGAGAGGGAGACGGGCTTCCCAAAGAACACACGCCAGTTTTAAAAACAGAGACGTCAAACTCCAGATTTTATCAAATATGCTCATGGCACTGTATTTCAAACACAGACATATTGAAAATATTCACAATACACATGCATGAATCAAATTAAATACATACAACCTAATTTGAAGGATCTGCAAGAAATTAAAGTATATTTTTCAATATCAAAACACTGCTGGTTGGGCAGTGTTCATTTTTGTAAAAGGAGAAATGAAACTTCATTTTTAAGTAAATGTTAATGCTAAGTTCCCAACTTTATAAAACGCACTCCTCTATAAAATAAACCATTACATGCTGGTGCCCAACATTAGAGAAGAATGTTCACGCAGTTGAAAATGTATGGTTTTTGCATTTCAAGGTGACAAGTACAATGTCAGACACAATCAATCGATCACTGCATAATTATTATTGCAAATGATCCATATCCATGCTGCAAACCTTAAGGGGAATTTAATGAAGCAGTAAGCACATCAATAATAAGATCTACTTTGGTCTCTGTTAAATCTCGTGATTCATAAATATGTTGTCACATTTTATTCTTCCTTGAATTCCTGTAATTACGTTTGAGGAGAAGCTAACTGAAAAGTAAAATTCAAATATATATCAGCACTTCCTCTGTTAAAGGAGTACTTCACTGTATTATATATACACTGCAAAAATTAAATTTACCAAATCTACTGCAAGGCTGAGATGGCCAACAAAGACAAACACAACTACTCCAAGAAAACTTGAGATGTTAATCATCAGACTCAGCCTAATATGTTGAACCGACTTAAGATCTGTATTGGGTGTAGGCAGGAAGCACACCCCCACGGGGACTGCAGACCATGGAAGAACCCAAGCAGGAATGTAGGAAAACTGGGAGAAAGAAGGAGCTGCAGAGAGAAACTACCGTGCCCTGACTGCAATCCCTTCGTGCCTTCTATTGCCTCATTGCAGGAAGTGAGTTTAACTCGTGGTTATAACAAGAGAGATGGTTGTTCTTGTTTGTTACTACCTGAATCAAAAATTAAATTGGCAGATTTAATTGGCAGAAATTGTAATTGGTGAGAAATAATTTCATTTCCCGCAAGGCAAGTGTGTTTTTTTCTGTAATAGTAACCTGTATGTGATCACCCTGTCGCGACGCTGAGCCAGAAGCTTTCTCATTCCTGCTGTTCCTACTGTCTCCTCCCTCCCCATCCCACTGAGGCAGAGAGCGAGCGAGCTGATGGGTTGGATCTTGGCTTCTTCTAGCTCACGACACGATTATAATTCTGGGGGAGAAAGAATATATAGTGTATTATATCCATACGTGGAAACAGTCACTTCCAAAGAGATGTTGGACTTCAGTTTTTTGATTGTGGGATGAACAGGTGCATTTCCATACTATGCTATTAGAAGTACCTAAACACAGATTCATCCGTTTGGCAAAGGAGGGTTATCAATCCAGGAACAGAAGGGAATCAGGAAACTAATATGGAAAACAAAACCAAGATCTAATGAAGGTATGAACTGATGCCTAGACTTCCGTTACTAAACATACCCTCTTGTTGATTAAACTGCGAGGCAGTCCAACTAGTTATACAAAGTAAATCACATCTAACAGCATATGTGAGTGAAAAAACATAGGCAAAATCTTGGCTTTGGGACTAACATAGTCTTGTTCAGCTTCTCAAACAGGGACATTTCACTGGAATAAATGTCCAAAAGCAACCAGCAGAGAAGTTAAGTTCAAGACATGAACCAGGGGTTTTTGACCACGCAGAAAAGTCTTCAGGACTCACTCATCCTTCTGACTCACCAGCTAAGACCATTCGAACAGTAGCTGAGATTCTACAACTGCAGATAGAGCAACATACCAACTCCACAGATTGCCACAGAAAGGGTACGTAGGACTTCCACTAAGAGACAATCGCAGCAGGACAATAGGAGAAGACCAGCCTGCCTATGCAGCCACATTTCTTGCAATCCTTATTCAATTCCTCTCTCACATAAACATCCCTAAATAAATGATAAAGAGACATCCACGCAGTTCATTCGAGGCTGTGAGTGAAACTAATGCTATTAATGGGACAAGAGGAAGATAAGGTTAATTGGACAAATGTAACTTCCTGCTAACGTAAGGGGGTGAAATAGGTTTGGTAATTCAAGTGTACTGAGGATCTAACGCAACCTCAGAAACGAGCGGAGTCAGTCTATTATAGAGCTTTACGTAAAAAAGCACAAATTCAGCTGAAAGAAATAATAACAAATATACATTGTTAAAGTCCTACTTAAACCCAATTCTATCACACATTAGCACTTACATGTATGCGAGTGCCTGTATGTGCCTGTGCCTAAAGAGGATACACATTAACATTACAAACCAAAACTCCTTTGCCTGCTGGATATAATGGAGCATTAATACTGATTTTGTCCTGTCCATATTGTAACCTTCAAAAATAAAAGAATGTTGTTTTACAAAATAGTGTAGCGGGTCAAAAAAAACCCTCCCTAAATGTATTGGATGAATAAACGTTGCTGCCAGATATTCTAAATTGAAATTGCATTTCTTTTCTATTTCACATCTCTTCTTTATATTAAAAAAACATGATTTTGCAGAATCTTTTTATGGTTTGCATGTCATTGTGATTTTTAGCTTGTCATTCCAAAATGAATTATTATAAATACAATTTTTAATTCAACTTATGTGCATATACCAACAGATACAAAAAGATAACCTACTGAGAGAATAGTCTTAGGTTCTACTTTGACTAATTGCAATCCTGTTTTCACTCAACATCTCTATCAGTCCTTTCATTTCAGCCATCGAGAGGCAGATTTATAAATTGTAATACTTTATTATTCAAGTCTATCGAGTCAGATACCCCTGAATATCCTCAAGATTCATATCAGCATACTCTATCATCAAATCATTTTGTATTTTTCTGTGTTAATAATAAAAGGTACATATTTATTCAACATCAGCGGTCAGGCAGGCAGATACAGAGTATGAAGCTACATGTTTTATTCAAGGTCTCAGTGGAAAGCGGCATAGGATCATTTTTATTCTGAAGGTACCCGCAGCTTTTCAGCTAATGTCTTTGATTTTTCCTAACTAAAATGATCTAAAATATTTCGATTACTCAATAATTCTATGCAACAAAATCTATACCGTTGAAGTGTTCCACTGGCAATGTTTTCAATATACTAATGTAGTCTTTCAATTCAGTTCATACTGTATCTCAACTGTCTGTAGTTCTTTAAACACAGTGAGCAGCACATTTTTGTCCTACTCTGCAACGTTATTTGGAAGATCTCATTTCAGAGAGAAACACCTTCTGTAAGGCACACAATGTAAATGCTGGAAAATACATAGTGACTGAAGTTACAGATAAAACGTGAGAAGAATTGACCAAAGGTAGTCTAGGTCCTTACTCCAATTTAAAAAATCCTAACACTTTGTTTCTTTATTTTATCTTTTTTAGCAATCTTCACATCTATTTCGGGTTCTCGTTTCATTTAGATAAGAACTCCTTGGGTTGTTTCACTTACAAACTTCCTGCGGCTCTTACTACACAAAGAGCAGAGGCTAAGTTTGAACATTCCCTAATTCAGGAGGGAGGCAAACCTCTATGCCTGCGGATAGTTGGTTCTGCCCAAGAACTAGCAAGAGTGAGTTCAGATGAATGAAATACCACCTGTCTTTTAATAGGTGGACTAACACAGACTCCTTTATGTGTAGTAAGAGGTGTCCAAACGGGAGATGCTTACTGACAAAAGCCCAGAAATGCTTAGTTTAAGCTCCTAAGTATTTTTCCAGGTTAAATTTCTGATACGTCTTTCTTTTACTCCCTGTTCCTCCGGTCTTCTCCCCAAATGTTCACCGTGCAGGCAAGTACAGCACTCGATTTTCTGTTGGACTCAAAAGCTTTATTCTTCAGAGTTGTCAAAACGATGTTCTATTGCCAGAAGAAATTATCTTGTTGCTACTGCATACCAATTTTTCAATTTGTTTCTCTGTATCTGCCTACTCTAGTTCTTGCAGAAACAAATTTCATTTGCTGACATGCTTTCTGCCTTATTTGATCAAGTATTATTCTGAAGTATTATCTTCTACTGTAAATCTCTGCTAAACATATACAAAAACTCTGAAATCTTGTTCTACACTATGAAAAAGAACAACAAACTGACAGGAACGAAGTAGATCTCTGATTAAGCAGACATTAATTAGATATTTATAAAATCTATAAGGTTTTATTAGGGTATATTAGGGTATATTTTAGTTCAGCATTTTTATAGCATATGAATAGGAACAAATAATAGGAACCCAAGAACTCGTGTATTTTAATATGCATTTACCAATTATTTTTTTCCTTTTTTTTTAACAACAATGTGTCATTGCACATGACTAAGTTTTTGATGAGACAGTAACTTTAAAGTCTCATCTTCTAACTTGGAATATGCAAGTTGAACATGAGGTCTAGAAGACCTCAAAAATTCGAGTCTGAACAACTAAATGGAAAACAAGCCATCATAAAACTTAGCTTCGGAAACAAGCAGTTGCTCGTCCTGTCAATTGGATAACCTATGCTTATTTTTTCAAAACATGAAAAAGAATAGGGGGGGTACTGTACAGAAAGAGCATGGTTGGAAAAGTTTGGATTCCACAAAAGATTCTGAGCGGTCTCAGCTTCCAACTATCAACAGTCACGTCACCCACTGACAGTCACGCTTCTCTTCCCGAGGTAAGTGGAGGTCATAAACTTCACAGCTCTCTAACTGAAAAAGTTTTCACTTACTTGTTACATTCCTGGAAAATCACAACCTCTTTTGGGAGGTGAGTTGCATCATAAAATGGGAATGATCATCCGCCATGATCAAGAACACCTCGCATCACCACTGCAACAATTTTGCGTTGGAGAGTAAGGTGTATTACACTGCAGTAGGATAAGGGTAAAAAAGGGTCTATACCTTTTAAAGTTGGAGAGGATATAGGTCCTTTTGGCTCCAGGACTTAGATGTAGTCCTTAAATTAGTAATACTTGAAAGTCCTCAGATTTTATTGGTCAGTATGAAATCAGATATTGATGGACTCTGACTCCTATAGCACAGGTGTCTGCACATAAAAGTACAAGACCAAAGAAAGTCTCAGTTTTCCAGTGGATGAGGAACATCAGGAAATTGCTCAGACTATCAACAAACGTGGCTTTCCCTTGAAAGGGTTAACAGACCTAAAATCTTTCTTAACTTTCTGAAATGTTGAAATAAGTATTTAAAGACAACAGCTAATCAAGCTTGCTCCACTCAGCAGGCTGAATTACAGGCTCTACACGCTGCTATCCCGCGGAATGTTTTCATTTATTTAGCCAAACATATTCACAGTTTGCTTGCTAGAAAAGGAACTCAGCATCAGCAGCAATAGAATGTAAATGAAAAAAAAAACCCAGATTGTTACAGGATACTAGTTAGGAAGTCATTATAAAATGCGAAGGAAGTGCAATTTTCTTTTTCTTTGTAAACATTGCAAAATATTTCTACGTTATACCTGGAATAAAACAACAGGTAAGCCCTGCCACATAAAAGAGTGAGCAGTATGAAAAAAACCTTCTATCACGGAAATACTTTGCGCCTTTTTAAAAAACAAAAAACCAAAAAAACCCAAAAAACTTCATTTTCACACAAGTTGGCCACTTTAAATTTTAATAATATTGCTGAGAAGCTTTTATATAATTATATAAAATATTGATGTGGTGCCAGGAGAAAACATTTATATACTGCAACTGCATATGTTAAAAGCCTCTTGTTTATACACTGCATCTTTTAGAGGCGGATACACACGCACTTAATGGACACAGTTTAAAAATCATATCATTTCAGAAAATAAGTTTTCTTTGACTAGAACTCATCTTTATTTTCAGAATGAAAGAAAGCAATCATAGTCTGTTGCAATAATAACAAGAAAAAGAAGTTAATGGTCTCCTTCCTACTAATCTTATTTTGAGATTTTATTCAAGTCATTTAGACTAGGCAAGTAAATTTAAAAATGAGAAGAATGCTGACTACCTAGATGCAGCGGTGCCAAAAGAGAGACAGGCAATCTCCTGGTTAATGAATTCTGCTAATAAAAAAACCCAACAGAGCCCTCCTCCGCCTAAATGAGACATCATAAAATGAAAGGAAAAAGGACAAAATAAAAATTGGAAGGAATAGGCTTTCAAGTGTCAAATGTTAATTACTTGGAGCTTTGGAAACCAGGAAGGGGGATCACCACAAAGTTATTATTGTTGTCTTTTTTTTTGCTTAAAGCATATTTATATCTAAATGAAATAACTAGAAAAGTTCATGAATAGCAAAATACAACACGCTGAAGATAACAGAAATCTCCATAGCTACCTGTAAAAAAAAAAAAAAGAAAGCATTTCTTTAAGTTTTCACATTAACAGAGATTCATCGTCTTGGCTGGGAGTGGGGGGAGAGTCCCAAGCTTTTAACCCTTTCGAGTTAGTGCCACAAAGAAATAGAATAATCTGTGCCCCTGCACCTTATTGTGCATGCCAGAATAAAGGTTTTATCCTCAAATATTTGCTGTGTTTCTCTTTTTGGATGATAACCACAGCAGCAGAATACAGAAGCGTTGAATGAAAAATAGACTACTGCAGTTAAGTGATCTTATTTTAAACCTAAAAATAGAATGAAATTAATCCTTGCGCTAGCGAGAATACAGCTTCACTGAAGAATTGTAGTAAGGGTCAAAAGTGATCAGCAATCGCGGTTGCTGTTCCATGCACAGATACTTGTGAAAATTGAAGTGTATCACAGAATATGGGGGAAAGGAGGGGGGGAAAAAAGGACAAAATCCTAAGGCTCTGTGATTGGTGAAATGATAGCACAGGTCCAAGAACTGAAATCAGAAACTTCAAAGTCTGCGTACAGTGCCTTTTGCACAGGTGACAACAGTTACAATACATTGGAGGGTCAACAGAAATTAGAAGGAACCATAAAGGGAGATTTACAGCATGAACCACAAGCGATTTAAAAGAGCAGTAGTGATTTACTGATAATATCTCCAAGACTTAACTGTTGCTCCGATGCAGCTCTTTCTGCAGAGGTGGCCCAGATCAGCTGCAACCCTGTCTATTTTTACATACATTTAAATTAAATAAATAAACAGATTGTCAAATGAGATTAGTTTAAACTATTTCCCCAGATGATGCACAGGCTTTGAAGAGGTACACAGAAATGCTTTTTAAGTATGCACATTCACTCACTGATTTATCTGTGGTCTGTTGTATTTTTTATTTCTTATTTTTTAAGGAAAAAAACGTTTCTTATTTAAGCCTGGATGAATTCACAGGTTAATAATTTCACTAATTCACAATATATGTGCCACAGCACAATGCTATTTTTAAGGTGAGCAGATTTTGCTGCAAGGAATCGGAACAATGCTGAACATAAAAATCACAGGAATACGTACATTTTATCTATTTCTTTTTCTGCCGCTGTCAATTGCCAGAAGCCTCAAAAGCCACGACAGACTGTGACAACTCATACAACAACTAGGTCAAGGAACATAAATTAGAAGTTTTAATTCCATTAAGATTGTTTCATTTCTTACAAAGGAAGCAAACTCTGAACAGCCACAAGTGATGCAGCACTCGGTTTAGGACTGAGCCACACAGCGAATCTTACAGATACAACCACAGCATTTTTTAAGGCAAGGGAAAAAAAAAAGCCGTGCACGATGCCCCATCCTGCAAACCCTGAAAAGAAATCACAGCTTAATGTTACTGAAGGGGTTTGTTTAAGGTCCCGTTGGAAAGGGACGCACACGCGCTGCACCCCAAGCCCGGCTGAGCTCCCCGCAGCACACAGCCCTTCGCACACCAGAAAACACGCTGCGACTACACCCTAAAATCAACAGTCCCAAAGCCGATGAATCAGAAAAAAAAAGATTGACATGGAGAGAGACACTACCTACCCACAAATACATCATCATCTTGAAAGAAATCAAGGGCTCTGTCAGCAAACAGAAGTCTCCTTCCTTCACCAAGTATGTCTGGAAGGAAAACTGAAAACAGTGGGTAGAAAAATCTTGCCTTTTTCTGTCAAGTCCTCAGAGTTTCTTCTTTTCTTATACAAGGTATTTTTTTTGGTTTTGGATTGTTTATGAGGATAGCATTCCTTCAGTGGCTCTTTCTGCGTGTGAAGTGACTTGCTTCAGGCTGTCTTTTTTCTTCCCTTTTTCTCTCTAACTCAGTCTGTCCTCTCTTTACTGTCAGGCTTGCTTAGGTAACAATTCTTGGTGTATCTATTTAATGAGCAGGTCCTCGCACTAAAGGCAGCCAACTACATCGGAGAGAAAGTGGGGAAAAAAAAAAAAAAGAAAAAAATAGTAATAATAAATAAATAAATGGGAATATAGCACTTCCTGATTGTTATTATGGGATCTACAGACGCCCCCTCTGTAGAAATTCATAGGAGGATTTCTAAGGCATCTTGAGGGGAGGGGGGAAAAAAAAAAAAAAGAAAAATCCTCAGAGAATAGCAGGTGACTCCAGTGGCACTCGAGCCATTACCTCTCTCCTCGCTAAAGGACCCAGTTCACAAATCCTGCATTTGAGAAATTTTTAAACTCGGAGTAAAGCTCCTCCAGAAAAGAAAGGAGCGTGTACTGCACCCTGCTTCTCCTTTATCTCTTTAAATGTACTTCAGATAAAAGCCGCATCCAGTCAGGTCAAGGCCTTTCCCAATCTTATTACTCTAACACAAGAGTGTTCAACATACTTTTCTACAGCCATCTACTGACTCCGCGGTGTCATTGCTGCCGCTGTCAGTGCTGCTGGGAGATAACTGCCAGCGCGAGGAGCACCGCAATACAAACACTAAATCAGGCGACACTAAAAGTGTTTGTGCTAATTTTTGGTAGGCTTTTTTTCCTTGCCGTGATACATATTTTAAAGTCAAGCCGAGAAAGAATTATCATTTGTATATTTAAGGGAGGCTGATAAAAAGAACTGGATTTGTCAATCTTTTTTTTTCTGTTAAATTCAAAGTAGTTCATGCAAATAAATGAGTACGCAAGGGGCGCGGGGGTTTTTTTCTGATTGCAGCTTAGACTTTTCTCATTTGCTGCAAGGAAGGATTTTTAAAGCATTTATCTCGGCTCATTGTAATGCACAATATATTTAGTAAATTGGTCATCGTCATCCTCACTCGAGAAAATTTTACAATGTAAAAGGAGCAAAACTTGCTCGTTCCTTAGGCTCTATTATTTGTCTTGAAAATCATCCCTGACCTTGTGAACTGGCAGCAAATCACACTGTTAACACAAGATGCTTTGGGTATTGATGTAGGAAACTACAGCACAGCCTGTCGACTAAGTGCATCAACTACTACAGTATATACAGAATGATTATAAATCAATGAATAAATAAAAAGAGGAGATATTTAAAAAAAAAAAGGCCACGGGAATGAGACTAAACAGAACTTTTGTCTTCTTTTTATGTTTGATTACTTATTCATTATCTCTGGTCGCGGACCGTGCACTTCTTCAGACAAAAAAAATGGTCATTCTTTTTAACTAAGGACTCCAGACAATTTACATATTCAGCCAAACCATACAAGGTAAAATGTCACCTAAATAATTAAAATGCATTAACTAAATTGCATAATAATTCACCGCACCAGGGCAGGTGGCAAAGGGACAGGCACCTTCTGAAACAGCCTATAACAAGGAACATACCAGCAAAGCAGGACTAGGGGGGAGCAAACTAAAATCCATACCGTTAACGGTAATCAGAAGAGTCTTAAAGACTCCTGCACTGGGGTGAACTCAACATAAAAATAACAGCCATGCCACTGAGAATTCAAAGCTGATTTAACAAAGAAAAATAACACAATGCATTCACGTGACACTTGAAGATTTAGATAAAGAAGGTTATACAGATAAACAATTCGATCCACTAAATACTATGTCCAGGCAAAAGGTTGTTGCCCATTTTAGTGGAAGCAAAAGATATTTAATGTACCGAGTATTAAAGTGATAACTTTTACAGTAATGTTCAAGGACAATATAATTTAAATAAGTTTAGTGCTATTTCATAAAGCAAAGCCACTTAGTTCAGAAAGGTAGTCTTCAAAAGGAAAAGAACAGCCCCTTGTTTACAGTTTTTGGTTGTTTAAATCATTGGACAATTGAAGTACCTGCACTCAGCAATCTAACAGCCCTAACCCGGTCACCTTTAAGCTGTACGCTTTCACCTCATTTTGTCTACTGTATAGTGCACTGTAGCCTTCTGTATTCGATTACGCTATAATAAACTTGAAATACCACGTTAGAATGAATTAGATTATACCGGTTAAGCTGAAAATACATTTTCTGATAATGTATCTGCACATCTGCCAGGCAGCAGTGCCTTCTGATCTGTGCACCTGAACTAAACGTTTAGTCTAGTTGATGTTTTAGAATTTTCAAAGACTGGTTAAAGATTTTATTAATATGATAAAAGGCTGTGCCTATTTTATTTTTATAAATAAATTTTATTGCCTATAAATCACTTCTATATCAAAATTTCCGTGGTTTCAAGCATAGGCAGCATATAAAACTTCAGTGAATTGTGTCCCAAGGCTCTCAACTAATCTTTCTGCGTTCTAAATTCTCTTCATTATTAAATTGGTTACTCAATCAATTTTTCATATCTTATTCCTTCAAACAAGTGGAACAGTTTCTAAGGCTGCTACACAAACCCATTCATTTGAAGTGTTTTATTTTTAGTACAGCCATTAAATACTTTGTTTGTTAGATCATCTCTAGTTTCTGCACAGATAGAAAAAAGTGGATAAAAAGATGATTTAAAAGAGGTATATTGCTCGTTTTTTCACACCTATGAATAAAGTCGAAAGCAAAGTCTGTTTGCTAAGGTTAGTTCTTGCATGTTCTGGATTTCTAAGTGGCGTCAAAGAGAGGTAAATGGAAGGTACTGACAATGATCATTTTAACAAAGGACGGTCTAAAAGAGCTGACATGGGGTTCAGGTCAAAGGCTATTGAATTAAATTACAATCTTGCTATTCTTTAAAAGAACAGGCAATCGGAAACTCTGCTCCAAATAAGAGTACACGCTATTTACTGCGAAATTAAGCCCCTTTACCTTTAATGCTAACGAGGACAATCATATGAGGCTTTTCTACAAGGGCACTCATAGGTATTTTGTCTTCAGAGCATGGCATTTCTATACCAGCTCATACCACAGCTTTAACTCTTATAATCAATCAGAGTATCAAGTATTTGCCTACGGAATCACAAAAGATTGGTGAGATAGTAATGGGCGATAACAATAGTTGAGAACAGCAAAAATGAAATAATAAATTGTGTAATAATACTTAATCAAGATTAGTTATATATATACATATATAATCAGCACATCCTTGTTGGCACCTAAACTACTCAGGTTTTTTTTTTAAAAAAAAACAAGCTCTAGATTCTAGGAGTTCCATTACCTTATTGAAGTGGCATAATTCATGGTCATATCTTGGCATATTTATTAATGACACAGAAGATTGGAAATAGCATCAATATTGCTGCTTACTGCATTGAAGATAAGAAAATGCAGACTGAGTTTCTCATCTTGCAGGGTATTTAAGATTCCTAGGAACTGCAAGAGTATTAAAGTAATCTCCGGTGCTAAACGGTACAACCCCTATTTCGCTAGGTGCTACATAAACATAAGGAAGGATCTTGAAATCATATATTTGTCACCAATTGCAACGACTAAATCATTATTGACTTTAATGAGTCCATGTTTTCAACGAAAGTCTCTGTATTTAGACTTTAAACCAGATGGGGGTGTTTAATAGTATTTTTATTAAATGCTTAATAAAGGGGGGAGGGAATGTTGTGGTAATGATTATACTGACACTGCTTTATGCTTAGGCTTCTCCGCCAAGAAAAGGTACCAACCAGGTGCACACTACCTGAGCTGCAACACCAAACCTCACATCCTTTACACGGAGTACCAAAATTAATTTCAAACATTAAGAGAGCTAGAAATATTTGTGTTTGTGCTCAGCTTTCACATCTTACATCCTCGTCTATCATGGCTATTTACTCCATGAAAAACTGCATGTTTAGGAGGTATGGTGACAAAACAAGCCCTTAACCTGCTCTTAATTCACTGCAGTTTTAAGGTGGTCGTTGTTGCTGGGGTTTTGGCTTTTTGCATTTCGGCACAACTGCAGAAGAGCAATCAAAGTGCAACTTTATGCATAGTTCAGCTGGTTTGTAAACTATTCTGTATTTTGACCAGATACTCTTTTTTTTTTTTCTCCCCATTTCCAATTACTTTCTATTTCTTTAGCACATCTGTCTCTTTTGATGCAAGAAATTAGTTTCTGTCTTCATTTGTTGTACAGTGAGTCCAGAATATTGTTCCAGGAAAGCCCAAGGAGCAATCAGCCAACACGCTGGTTACTAGACGTAACAGTTTAAAATATTGAGTCCGGATTTCTGGCTGGCTGATTAACTGTGTTCAGTGTATAGTCCAAAGAGCGACAAGCAGGGTGAAGACAGATGGGGGCTTCACTTCATGAGATTTACATGGTTTATAGTTTCCCTACAAAACTTGTTTTTCCTTTTCTTAGCATAGCAAGATGATGGGGGGGGGGGACATGCTTATTTCTTCCACTGTGAAAATGTTCCATCCTGACAAGACTATTAGGGAGACTAACAAACTATAATTAAGCCAAATTATTAGTGATCATTGTTCGATTGGTAACAACTCAATCCCTTGGCTGTAATTTCAATGGCGGGCGCTGTATTGTTGCTGCTTCTCCGCTGCTTTTAGTGAGAAGAGACTCAGCCAATAGTTCTGACAGGGAAAACTTGGTAGCCATAAGAAAGCCTCACGTACTCTCTCCTGTTTTTTAAGCTGTCATAACTGGGCTTCAGCTTCAGTCCCGATCAGGGAGGATGTCACTATGGGATGATGGTGAACTTGACATTATTTAGAATAAAGACTGTGAAGGGAAAATAACGGCTTACAAAACCCTTTCCCAATGAACTGACACAAATACAGTAGAATAAGAATTTACTAGCTATTAGAAAACATGGTTTAAACTAAATTTCCTGAAATGCTAGTGTATTACTCCAGTTTTCTTTCTCCTAGATAACGTCCAGGTGGTTTTGCAAGTCTTCATCTTGATTTTAGAGATTATGCTTATGCAGATAATAAAAACTAATCTGTTCCAGCATGTAACCATTCACACTTGAACAAAGCAAGCTGGATATCAAATATTGAGTGCTAGTAACAAGTAGCTCTCAATCCAACTATTCCTTGGGAACTTACAGTGGTTGAATAAAACTGCATGAATGAATGAATTAATTAACTTAGGATACTCTTGAGCAGCAAATGAAACTGATGCCATCAGAAAAAAAATTGTCTCTTGGCAAATATTTGCTTAGCTTTAGCCAACATCATCTTTCTACTGCCCATAAAATCTTTGATTCAAGAGAACACAGATAAGACTTAACAATCTCATAGTCATGATGCATTCTTTTAAATACAGTACAGAGTATTTCCACTTCCACTGTTGCATACAATTATATTCTCATTGGGACACATTAATCTCAAACCTGCTATTGCTAACTATCACCTGTGTATTGAAACACATGAAGATTCTCTTTTCAAGACAGCGTACTCAAATTTGCTTTGGATTAAGGTCTTCTACCCAGCAGTAGAGCCAACTAACACTGTTCCTCAGCTAACATCAGCCAACATACTTCTGCTAGCAGAAGCATAAATCAGTTCATATCAGTTGATGTAAGGAGCTGATAGGGCAGGTCAGGGGGATGACACCCAGGTAAAAACCCAAAACTTGCCTCACTTGCCTAATAAATTAATACAAAGTTCTCTCAATGACTTCTTTATTTTAAAGTAATTACAACTTTCCTAAGGTAATATTTTGTTTTTAAAAATGGAGTAGGGGTTAACATTTGATAATCACCACTAATATGATAAGAGGTTGCTATTACCAATGACTTGAGGACTACTTCTCTGTAATTTTCAGTTTATAAGTTTATAAATTGCTTTGTTATTTAGTGCAGGCTCCTTAAATCCTGAAGTCTTTATGCAGTGGATGATAACAAATGGATCAGTTTTATCACTTTTAATAGTTCAGTAAATCAGGAAGCAGCCTACCTTTCAGCAAAGCCATCATATAGAACTTATCACAGCAAACCTATCAGTTGTTATTCCTGACTATACATCTGACAAAACAAATTCATGCTCTGTCTCCTTGTCCCACTTGTTTTTTTACAGTAAGTTGAGAACAGCCTCGTAACTGAGAGTTAATTATATCTCTGCTTTGACTTGGTGAGGTGCACACATACGAACAGGCAGCATGTGCCGAGAGCATCTCTCCTCCTCTGAGGTCGCGACAGTACCACGACTGATGTCAACAACACTGTTACAACAACCATGGAGCAACCCCAAAAATCTGCTCCTCTGCCACCTGAAATCTTATCTCCTTGGGACAAGAGCCAGAATTAGCCCTTCCATGAAGCTGCCCAGGATCTCCACTGTTTTTCTCACAATATCAGAAAGGCCTCTACAACTACTGGTGAAGGCAGGTATTGCCCATCTCCAGGCACGTAAAGTGCTTGATGAACAAATAGACAAAGAGGCTTCAGAGAGGCACTGGAGAAGGGAAGAAGAATGAAAAGTACAAAGGCAAAACACATGGTCATTCAGAGAGCAAATGAGGAAAAGTAATGACATAAGGGAACTCAGATATCTACAGAGACAGAAAAAAGATGACGCTACAGGTGCCAGTCACTCCCAGTATATCACCAGTCTGCAAGAGTAGCTCTGAGTTAACTCAGTTAACAAAACTAGCAAGTTTTTGTACACCACATCACAGCTGAGGAGCGCAAAAACCTAGATGCACAATTGCTAAGATACTTTTTTTTGTTTTTCCCTACCTAGGGTATTTTCTTTTGGTGTTTTGTTTGAAATTCCCATTCCTCACTCTCAAGGAAATCAGAGACTGCTCGAGGAGCTCTAATGGCACCATCACATCGAGAAAAGAAAGCTGTGATGCTGCACTTCAATAAATCAATGCCTCTTTGGCTGCCTTCCAGACCACAAAAACACTTTGGGCATCTTTGCCTGCCTTTCATTTTGTGTCTTGTAGGACTCTCTCCATCATCTTTATGTCTGCATATATTCTCCATAGCCCTTTCTTATTTTCGGCTTCTACCTTGAGACTCACGAAACATTCCCCTTTAATAGGTCTCAGACCGTGTTTTTCCAGAAACCCTTCACATTTACTGGAACCAATACTGTATTAATGACAAGCCAGTAGTGAGAAAATAGTTTAGGCTGCATCCATGTTTTCTTAGTATGTGCAATGTGCTATATGGAGACGTATGCCCAAACCGGCCGATTATCAGAACTGATACCAAATTAATTTGAGTTCACTTTACATATATTGGGAAACTTATGCCCATCAGTTCAGACAACACACGAAGAGACAAAATGAGATGGAAAGTGCCTCCTGGGAGTCTGGTAGAGAGAATGTCTTCTTGTCACCTATAACATACCTGTGACTGGATCTGTATGCAGTTATCAAAGGTCTGTTCTTGATGACACCAAATGCTTAAAAGTACAGACTCACCTCTAGATTTAGAACTTCTTTACACAGGACATGGTTGCTTTTGAAGAATGGCTATTTCTAAAAGGAAGTTAAGCGCAACACCCAACTACGAAAAAAGAAATACTTGTGTCTACACTAATGCTGAATATTTCAGGAGCTGTAAATCCATTCTGCAGGTAAATGCAAACAATATTGCCCCAAGAAACGCACCGAGACAGACTTTTGCATTGCTTCCCCCACCGTGCTACCAGTTGATAACCAGGTCATTATGCTCCTCTTCCAACATCCCCACAACAGGAAAGATTCTTTTCCTGGTCTCAAAAATTTGGGGAGTACACAATTTACTGCAAAAGGTCAAATTTGTAATACTTTTAGCTGAATGCACCAAACATTACCGAACAGGTCAGTCTTCTGATTCTGTACCCTTCTGCACAGCCACCAAAAGGCCACTAAACTAGCCAAAAAGCAAACAAACCTGTGCGCACCTTAGTCCACCGCATTGCTTTCTCGTACTATCAGAAGTTCCTTCAGCTAAGTGGAGTTAGAGTCTTACAATTATAAAGTCCACTTATCATATAGCTCTTTTCTTTTGTCTGTAATCAAAATACTCACGGTATTGACTCCTTACATTAGCTGTCCATTCTCTCAGTTATTAAATTGACTGCGCATTAGAGATGCCACGCTTGCCTCAGACACTCTCCATTAGGAGGGATTCAGCCTGTACACTAAATATTTAATCTGTGCTCTGAATCTACGTATTTTCTATTTTCCTAAAGGGTTCATGGTTCATATCAGTTGGACATTTTACCAGCAAAAAGCAAGTTTAACCATTTCCAACTGCAAATGCACACGTACCAACACTGAAACAAAACAGATTACCCTATTCTGAAAATAATGACGTTCTGGAAATATAATGATACTGAAATCAAAATGTAGATTCCTCTGATAGTATAGAGTGGAACTGCTCACTCTGAGTACAGGTGAAAACTGAGATGAACCATTTTCCTTCGGAGGGAAATTCCCCAGTAGCATGACAGGCAGTGGTAGTTCTTCACTTTACCATCTTTCGTTACACACAGATCACTAAGGTGGTGGCAACGTTTTGATGCAGCCTGAGATAACTCCACAGTTCTCAAAAGCGCTCCTTATGACACAAGGTTGTTGATCCTTTGAGTTGGACTAAAAGAGAGCATCAACGAGTGGCAGAGCAAACATCTGCTGCTTTTGTCTTCAAAGAAAACGATGCACACAAGAAAAAGCAGCAGTTTCTGTGACCACAACCTCAGGTAACACCACTATCACTTTTCTCTGGAACTACATTAGTCTCAGTTGGGTTCCACACAGAGTAAATTGCAAAAGACTGATCAAAGGCATCACAGTTTCTTACTGTTTTTCACAGAGCAAGACCTTGCTAAACCACAGTATCTTTGCAGTGTGATCACTGCAAATAAAAAATATTAAAGCAATTCAAAAGGTACTTTGATTTTTTGACATAGGAAATTGAACGTGCCAATATGGAAAAGCCGCAAAGAACATTCAGAGATGCGTACCTGCTTCTACTTAGTTAACGTATCCAAAATACATATTACATGGAGCAAAGTGCTAACTAGCAAGCACTGTTTTCCATTATGATCTGCACTTCAAACAAGGAAATTCTAAACGAGTTGAGCTTACGGTTGCAATTCTTTACAGGCAGATAGACTCTTCGGCTGCAGTATCAGACCGCATAAAAGCCCATATGGTTGCTCAGTGGTGATATTTTGCATCATTTCCCTCTGAGCATTACACTCAGATGCTCTCTGCACAGTAAATGAGTCTTTACACTAGATAAATGTTCTGAATAAAGGTCTTCCACAATCACAGATATTCAAACTTTCAAGTCAGAGAGCACAAACACCTAATTAAATATACGCTAAATTTTTCTTAGGCTAAAATACATCTTTTAAGACTATTTCTATGATACAGCTTCCAATACTGTTTAAATTCTTTAGACCTCATGGCAAAGGAACGAATGTGCACTCCCTGTGCCTCCAGCACTAACCTACGCCAGCAAAAGGCTGAGCCATAGAACTGACTGAGTGGATCACACAAAGCACTATTGGAAGGGCAGAGCAATGCATCAGTACTGCGCTTTAGTTTCAGCAAGAGAGCAAAATAAATGATGCAGGAACGTGCCAAGCATTCGGGTGGAATTTAGAAAAAAAAAAAAAACCCACAACAAAAAAACTCAAAAAAAATCTGCTTTTGCAAATTTGTAATAATGTAAAAACTGTTTGTTTTAACTGAGTTTTCTCCATGTGATATTGCCATGCTAATTATAGGATGATTACAGTTGCTTTTTTTTTTTTTCTCTTTTTAATAATTTCAGCATTTTCCAATGCTTTCAAAATAATTCTTGGATGATTCTGAATCGAATGTGGAAATACTGTTTCATTAAATATATTGAAAAATGAGATATTTTTTTTTTTTCTTTCAGCCTTTTCTAAAGGTCGGACCAGATGACCTTTGAATGTCCCTTCCAACCTGGGCGGTTCCATGGTTCTGTGATTCTTCAGAATCACCAACGCTACCCTGAGAATACCCAAAAAGGGTACAGAATGGAAATTAAATTCTGTTTTCAGATCAGTTGTATTTATAATGATTCCAACTGGTCCTTCCTGGAAGGTCTTCTGGGAGCCTGATGACTAACAAAGCAGCTTTCTGCTCACAGCCGCCAGCGCGGCTGTATCTGGGTGAGATCTTTAACACCTCTGACTATATGCACCATCTACCTTTCACCTTCTGAATACGAGTATGCAGAAGAACAGCGTGTGACTGCTTAACAGCATTGTACAAATTACAGCTATCAATGCATAAATTTATTTATTAACAGGGCTTTTTAAAATTCTCAAACATTTTGGATGAGAACTTGACTGACTACAGCAATCATCACGGATACAAGTTTTGAAATAAGTAATTACAGAGGTGTTAACAAGATGGAGAAACTTTTCCTTCTAGAATTTCAAGCATGAATTATTGGATTTTAAATGCACCTCAGTCTACACTGCTGTGTTACTCCGGTCGTTTACCGAGGTTTCGCTTGCAAGGCTCTGAAAAGAACTCTGGTGACCAATTTTAAGGTTTTCAGATGCCTCTGTTTTCACTGCCCTTCGGTCACAGTTAGTTTCTCATTCCCCACAGTTACTGGAGGCTGTGGAAAGAGACCTCTTTTCACTTCACCTTTCTCCCCAAAATTTCCATATGGTTTAATTTTTCTCTCCTCAGTCCTTCAAGTGTGTGTCTGCTGAAGAACACTGCCCAGCGCCATCAGGAGCACAAAGCAGCAGCTGAGAGGTGGTGAAGATCTCACTAATGCAATGAAGAATTTGTCACAGGAGCATTTTAGTAGAATTTACTTCTAATGATTCTTAACAGCCTTTTGAGCTGAGTGCTGTTCACTGATTCATGAACACTACGGCCCTTTCCTGTCACCTCTGGTTTCATTTACATGAATCATTTCTGGTCTATATAATAACTTTCCATTATATGTAGCTACACTTGCTGGAGAGTAAAGTGGGAATGAAAAAAAACCAGCAAAAACAGATAAGCTTGAAGTCTAAGATCTCAGAAGAAACACAGGGGAGTGGGTTTATTACATTAAAGTCAAGTAGGTTATCTTTGGTGATTTTTATAGATTTTGCTTATCCACCCTAAAAGGAGCACACACTTATTATAGAAAGTTCAAACCCTATTTCTATGAATAAAAACAGAAGCCAATGTTTTCCCTATCACTTTATAATTTCCATCATGCAAGTCACAGCCTTCTACAATGGTAAAAGTCTTTCTGATAGTTAAATATAACCCTATCACATTATATCTTATTTAGCATAAGTCTCTTTACAAAACAAGAAATTGGTGAGAAAACATTTTTTTAATTACTTCGGGTCAGTCAGAGGCATCATAATTGTAATGAACTGAAGAGAGCGCAGAAACTACTCCTCTTTTTGCAGCGATTAGATCTGAAAACTACATAATAAGCATCGTTGACTATTTTCAAAACAGAAAGAACTGCACGGCTTTGTCAATACACAATGACTGCTCTCATGTGAACATGTGAAAGAATTATAAAGGATGGATACATACGAGTTTAGAAAAACTTCATTATATTTAATGACTGATGAACATAGAAAATATTTTCCTATCTCTCCCTGTAAAATAGATGCTCTGGATACAAGATCATTGTAAATGAAAGAAACCCCCACAATCCTACAGTGAACCCCACATTTCCATCTAACCACATGGCTGAGAAGATGACCAGCACCCAAGATCCGGCCATGTCAAGGGCTTAGGGCAAATTAAGTTGGCAAGTTTATAATCTTTCCTAAATTTACGGGCTTTGGGATTGTTTGGTTGTTTGTTTGTTTTTTATTTTAAATCAAAATTTAAAATTGAAGGAAGAATAGTAAGTAATTACAGTAACACTCCTTTCCTGTATTTTGGACTACTAATTTGCAGGCAAATATCAAAACCTTTTTTTCATTATTTTTCAAGTTACATGGCAACTACACTTAGATTTTAAAACTCCATTTTAGGGGAAGCAGAACAGTGGACCAGGTATAAGACATCCTTGAGCGGGGAGCCTAGCAAATGAGTTAAATTCAAAATTATAAACTAGCTTTTCAAAGGCATCATTACAGAACGTGCTGTTGGGTTTTTACTCGGGCTGGGCGCTGCGACAACTTCACGTGAAAATTCCTGAGAGTTTTCATTAGGGAAAAAATGAAAACCTCAGTTACAGTATCAAGAAAAAAGAACAGAGGGGTGTAGCATAGAAGTTGTCAGAGCTATATGATCAGAAGCCTGAATTTTCTTTCCAGCATCTGCAGCTTTTACTTGCAAATGGTATATGCACAAAAATGCCCGGAATTATCAGTAAGCAGCAGTGCTTACAATACCCTCATGCTAAGAAGCAAACAAATGATTAGTTATCTACATCATATAAACAGAGGGATACAGTTGCGATTGCCATCATTTGATCATGAAAAATTGTAGGAATAAAACAGAAGATTAATGCAATCTACCTTGAAATTTCCAGACCGTTGTGTTAGGTAAAAAAACTACACAAGAAATCAAGGATGTAACTGAACCATAAACTACTTGGGGCAAAGGTGGAACCTTACTCTGGGCTCGTAAAGTGCTTCTAACTTATGGTGTTATATAAATGATTTTTAACAATAGCGAAAACAGTTGCAGAAAGCAGTAGTTTAGAGAATGGGGGGAGAAAAGGAGAAATGAGCTGATATCATATGAAGTAATCTATAGTATGTAAGGAAAAGATGAACCAAAGGAAATCACTAAATCAAGGTAATAAAACTATTAATTATGTGCTCTTCGGAGGGCAACTGCTCTCAAGTAAGAAAGCGACCTTGAGATGAAGGCTACTTTTTCCCTTCCAGTATTGTACTCAAAGAGATCTTAAGAATCCAAAGGAAGAGACAAGTACTGTATGAAACAGAAATACCATAGATTGCCTCAATGAATCACAGAATCACAAGGTTGGAAAGGACCCATTGGATCATCGAGTCCAACCATTCCTAACACTCCCTTAAACCATGTCCCTCAGCACTTCATCCACCCGTTCCTTAAACACCTCCAGGGAAGGTGACTCAACCCCCTCCCTGGGCAGCCTCTGCCAGTGCCCAATGACTCTTTCGGTGAAGAATTTTTTTCTGATATCCAACCTGAACCTCCCCTGGCAGAGCTTCAGGCCATTCCCTCTTGTCCTGTCCCCTGTCACTTGGGAGAAGAGCATAGAGAGAACCTATAAGCATAGAGAGCACACCTGTATTTTTGCCCATTACCTATGGAATAATAGTCCACATGGCACTTGGTTGCATATCTGGAATACATCTTAGCCAACCCTTTATGTAAGGGCTTAAATTTCCAATATTTGTGCAGCATGACAAATTCCCGTGACATGCTGCACTTGGTTTTTATATCTCCCTCTCCTTGTCTAAGCCATGCTGTCTTTAAAGATAACAGAGGTGATCAAAGCTTCAAACACGCAACAGCAAACACATGTGGGGGGAACAGCAAAACATTCCTAAGTCAAGGTCAGCTTCTCCCAGGATTGAGAAACAACAAAGATGTAACAAATCAGCAAAGCATTTTCACCTTTCTCAACTTCCCGGTTTATAAACTGAATCTTCTAGGTACAAATGCTACAAATATAAAAATACCCACTTATTGTTTCTTCCAGCTCTCAAAATCAAATTTTCCCCCCAGTCTGTGCTGAGATTGGTGATTTTCCCAAGCCAGGAGCAGGACCTTGTAATTGGTCTTTCACCTCTTGGAAGTCTGTGGCATCTAAAACACAAGATCTTTCTCAGGCACGCAGTCAATACATAGAGCGAGGGAGTGACCCCACTGCAGTGACAGAGACTGGGGATATTACGATGGTGATGTGCAAGGATTTCATCATCAGTTCCTCCCTGTTGTTATTTCTGCTTTTAATTTTTAGTATGACTTGGAATATCTTTTCCTCTTTTCCTCTGGGAAGTCCATAGGTATTGACATGATTGTCAAGTCTTGCTCTGCCAGTGTAACTCGACAAACAAACTTTTCCATACTTGATACAGATTAAATACATTAAGAAAAAATCCGTCTGCTTTTTAGGGAGATTATTAAGGTTTTATAAATAAACAGTAGGACTGAGTTTTTTTCTCCAGGTACAACTAGCATACAGTTTGTGTTTTCATCCATACTTACAATTTATGTACAATCCTATTTTCTCTACCTACTATGTAGGGTTTTGTCAACTGCACTTAAACATTAAAAAAGTACTTTACAATATGAAGTAGTTAAAACTAGCAACTCAGCAATAATTTCTCAGCTTGCGTATGCCTATTTACCTTTGCAGAAGTATTTTCACCCCAATTAAATGAATAGGGCAAAGAAAAGCAAAATAAATCCCAAATATAAGTAACAATGACAGATTATGTCTACCTTTTCTTTTTTTATTTTATTTTTTTTAAATCGTTTTTTTCCTACAGCAAGGCAGCAGTTTCCCAAGACTGTGAAGAGGTGGGATTCTCAGCAATTCGTACACCTGTTCTTAGCACAGCAGCATGTTGTGGGAGTTTATTTCAGTCTAAAAGCCAGAAAACACAATTCAGGCTGTAATGTTTACATATACCAGTTTCCAAGCGGATGAGACCCCTGCAGAGGTTCTGTTGTCCAGGACTGCCCTTCATTAGGGTACATTAGGAACACATCAGAAAGATGGATGTAAGCAGGGATGTTGGTTTTCTGCTCGTACTGTCCTAACAGCTTCTGAAAACACAGTGAAAAGCCTGAAACTGCTGGCTAACATAGTTTTATTCTAAAGAAATTTTTGCTGCAAGGTTTTGTGAAGAAGAGAAAAATTAGTAGAACTAAAGGTATTTATTTCAATTCTGTACTTAACTCCCTTTGTCTTTCAATGAGAAGAGCTCCCTGCTCGAGTCCAAAACCTCAAGATGACTCAATATTAATGTCAGACTGATAAAAACATGGGTTTTGTTTGCTTAGTGTAGCTTATTTTTATTTCTCCACCTTTTTTTCCTGGAAATGATATACTGTTCCTTGGGATACTAAGAAAACCATTTCCGTAGAACACAGAAAGGCTTGGCTTTCAGGGCAACCTGGGATCTTGCTGCAGAACAGAACAGAACAGAATAGCTGTGAGGGTGACAACATCCTCACGGTAAGAGGCAATGTCTTTTTCAACACCAACCACAGCAATTTGCAATACCATTGGTACTTTTTAAAACAATTACTAAGGTTATTAAACAACAGGTTGGAGGCAGTGTTATCTTCAGAAAGTTACTATACTTAGGAGGGATTCTAAAGCACGCAAGAACTGCCACCAAGACTGAAACTGAGGTTTACTGCATTTCTTTCGTTGTCTTATTTGCACAATTTAATTTCAAGCTCGATGAAAATTTAAACAAAATCACATTCCTATAATTGCCCTCCTTCAAAAGACAAGAAGTTTGCTAGACTACTTACAATCCTTTTCTTCTTTAGATCTTAGTTCTACTTCCCCCCCCCCCCCCCCCCAGCTATGCTGCCAATTACTCCTTAAGGAAGCACTGCCGATGTCGACTGGAAGATGGCGAGGGAGATTAATTGCATTCCATGTCTATGCGTAACACAGACCAGGAATGAAAAACCCAATGCCTTCTTATTAATCTCCCCTACCTGTACGTTCACTGTACACCTACGGGGATAATGGCGCATACAGCTCACTGCAAGAGTAACTTCAGAAGTTCAAGAAAGATCTTTTTAAGCCCCTTGTCTAGCACGGCAAATGCAGCATAAGCTATGTGAATTCTTAATAAAGAGACACGTATAGCCAACACATATTGGATTGATCCAAGTTTACTGGTGTATCCTGGCTTTTTCTCCTTTTAACCATTTTTCCTTTAAGGGAGAGGTATATAATAAGGGAGAGGCAGCTCCGGATTACTCTTCCAGAGAAAATGTACATATGTTGCCAAGGCATACCAAGAGATTTTCAGAAGGAAAAGTAAAACAGTGAAATTTTTAATGGTCAGAACTAGCTGCCCAGTTTTGCAGCAACACTATCAACTATTGTGTTGCTTTCTGGTAACGAGATATCACCGATTCATGAAACAAGCTCATAGATCTTTCCTTTTCCCCATCCCAGTGTGGGAAAGGCAAAGATCGAAAGCCCGGGTACTTTGGCCACCAACCACATGAGCTCTGCTATCCTATCACCGTAGTAATTTTCTGAAAATGCTCAAAAATAACATTTACTTCACAAATCACTTCCACTCTGATTCTCTACCTCTCTCCAGTTATCTCATCCTCCTCCCCCATCAGCCCCACCCAATTTATCAGTGGATTATGCCTAGATCACTGGAGAAGCTAATACACAACGAGGAGCTCCAAAAACATTCTGTAAAAAGTTTCCCAAACCCCCCATCTACACAGCCAAGCATTTTAGAGCCTGATGAATTAATGCACTGAACAAAACCAAAAAGAAAGCCAAATATTGCAGGATTATAGTTGCTTTAAAATTATGCTGGACAAAAATGCATTTGCTTTTGTTTTCCCTCCACCTGGCATAACTTTAATACATTTTTGGCTGCAAGCCACAGCTTATTTCATTTACCATATAAAAGACAAGACAAATAGAAGATACTGAACGCAAAACTCCATTTTGTCTCCTCGAAAATTAGAGTACAATAAAATATATAAGTCGATATTAAATACAATATGATGGTAAGACTCTGCCCTTCCCATATTTCAGACCAGAGAAAGAACTCTGGCTGCATATAATGCATCTTGATAATAAGTACATGTGAATGAAGCTGTTAATTGGAGCAACAACTAGGTCACTTAAAATTTCAGATCGAGGAAGTTAATCACACCATTTACCATTAGACCTCATTGGTATTCACAGGAACGTTTATAAACCCTCCGAACATTAGAGTTTAAAACCACTCTATGCCCAACTTGGAAAGCTCATCAAGCGTTGCTGTGTAAGGACCCGAAGTAATAGCTTATGTAGCAAAACTCACACATACAAATACAGATACAGAAGTCCGCTTTGAACAATTACGTTGAGTTGATAATGCAAAATAATATTTTCTTATTTGTAAGGAAGGTTGGGTAAAGCTTGCCAAGGTTTAGGTTAGCCTATAAGCTAATGTCCTTACGTTATGATAAAAAATTAAAACCCCAGGTTAAAGTCGAAAGAGTAAGGGAACAGCAGGCAGAATTCTGAACCCATCACTATGTTTTTTATAGCTTTATGTACTACAACTTATTTCTGCCTAGGGCTGGTATCTTGATTTTCTTCACAGCCTTAAATAACCTGTATCATTCATGTTTCAAAGTCTGTTTGAACTCGAACACGTGCCAGAAATAATATTCCCATAGCTTTCTGTATGAATTCTCGTCTAAATAGTTCAGGAATGAACATTAATGCCCAGCTGAGAACTGTACCGGGTTGGAAAGGTAAGGTACAAACTGGGGGTCCCTGTCTTCTTCAAAGCTTGAGTAGAAAAGAGTGAAAATTATACAGACTTCCCCAATTATGAGAATTATCATTTGTTGTAAACACCATGTTTAACGGCCAGAGGCTCTAGTATGACTAAGAGTTTCATTACTCTCAAAGCTTTATTGCAGAACAGTAAGTCTCTGCTTTGCATCCAGAATTTGAAAGCTAACAAAATGGGTAAGAGGTGAGAAATGTCTGAATTAATGATTACCACAAGACTTCTTTCCACAGCCACACATCATCTAACTATTTGCACTATTATGCTTTAAACAAACTTTTCTTAAAGTGCTTTTCTTCTGAAACTTCTTTAGGATACGTAGAGTAAACAATGGCTAGGGAATCAGAAAAGGCAATTGGAAGACACAGTGTCACCTTAGACAGCACGGAAGGTCGGACGTAGCATGTTTTTTTTATTATTCTGTTATCATCTAGTAATATAATCTAGTTTTAACTCAGTTTAACAAATGGATGTTGGCATTTTGTTGTTTTAATCCTGTTCTCTTGTTATGTTTTAATTTTTCTAGGTGAGATGAAACTATGTTGTTGTGAAGAGACTGCCTCATAGCCAAGTACTCATGGTAGGTCACAAACTCCAAAAGAAAATCTTGCAGGCCTGAAAACTCTAACTTCGCCAATTAAGCATTTATTTAAGAGCTCTGCTCAGTTAGAGAGCCAACATAAAAATGACAGAATGGTCAAGTTACTCCCCGAGAGTGTTGAAGGTGCAGAGCCCGGCAGTGGGGGCCCATTCACTGCAGGACCTACGATGGTCAAAGGTGCCAGAACCCAACTCGACTGAAACACGGGATGTTGAGATTTTACTGTGAACTGTTGTCACAGCGTATGAGCTGTTGTAAACTAGAATAGATTCCGGACACTGGTAAAGGTTTGCGCATTAGAAGACCAGGCTGGGAAAAGGAACAGCTCTGTCACGGTCCGCACCGTAATTGCCATACATGTCCGTGTGGGACTTCTTGGGGGTTATACTTCTTGCAGTAGAGCCACAAGCTCCAACTCTAGGGGGTTGCGTACTGCTTTCACTGCATGCCAGCCTTAGGAGTAGAGTTTAAACCGAGAACTATTTCAGGTAACAGGAACATCATAGCAATAGTGGAAGGAGATGCACCTAATCTGAGCAGGTTAGAGATGTGTTTTTTTCATAAGTTATTATGAAAAGTCACATTTTGATATGACACAAAGGCATGACAAGCACTGAGCTCATTGTTACATGTGTAACATTGGAATAGAAAGCTACATATATAAAGTTGTGCTGCATCACATTTTACCCACTACTTAGAAAAATCACACAATATTTACTTGAACAAAGAGCTGGAGGCCTTCTCCCATTATATTTTGAAACAATGTTTTTCTTCATTCAAAGGAGAAAACTTAATAAAAACAATAAAACCAAAGGAAAACTTTGTTCTCATGGCACTGCTGCCTCTTGAAAAGATGGTCCTTCAGCTGCTACAGCAATATTTTAACTTTGACAGCTGCTCTGTTGAGACATTACTACTGGTAAAACAAAGCTTTGTCACTCCAGCTTCAGTACAATAGCAATGCAGTCACATACCAGCAAGAGAAGAATCAAAGACAACATGCGATTCATCATTTCTGCATAACTTGCTTACCAAAAATCCTACTGTAAATAGGAAGACCAGCTGAAGCACCTAGATAAGTTGATGAAATTAAGCTAATGAACGTATAAATGTTTAAGAACACTGCACAACTTAAAGAAAAAAAACAAACTACACACTGCTTTTCCTATTTCCAGTTATACTTTTATTGCATAAACTCCCACTTCCTTCAGACCTGCCTCTCCCTCTCTAGTTCCACACAGGAATTCAAGAAATTACCCATCATGTGGTATCAACAAATGTGGTCTATTAAGTATTAGAATCAATCAGTTGAACAAGGAAATACTTGTGATGAAAAAGCATCTGCACAGACATCTAGCATGCATGGTACCTCAAGGGAGCACGAACTAAAACCTGTTTCAATGCTACCACCTCAACACATGAACAGGGGAAAGCAAAACAAAGGTCAGTGACCCGGGTTCAGGAACTCCATCGCATTTACAGATCGTACACAACTGATATGGACATTAGAATACTTGGACCCTTTCTGCTAGTTCCCTCGCATTCTTAGGATGATTTCTTTCTGAAAGCACACATACTATAAAAAGAATCCAAAGGATAATATCTTCTTGTTTGAAATAATCTGGTAGAGAATAGCCTGAGAAACAGTGATCTTTACTGCTACTAAATCTTCCTGTGGAGCATAGGAAGAGCACACTGAGCATCGAGAGCTCCCCAAAAGACATATTGACTGCCAAATCTCACTAGATTATGGTAGGAAAAAAATCTTTATCTACTGGAACTGTTCTATATTGAAACGTGTACAGTATTTACCAACAAGCAACAAATGAGCTAAAAACGTTCCTCAAAGTAATCCACCTATTAATAGCACAAACTAGATTCTGCTTACGTTGTAAAGAAACAGAATGTTTTGCATATCATGGCACTTACCCTTAGTTGTTCTCTTTCACAACTCATCTGTTGCTTTGAGCTCTACAAGAGGAAAAAAGAAAAAACAAAAACAACAACTTTGAAAGCATAGCATTCTTGCCACAACAAAGCTGCTAGGTCTACATATTCTACACAAATAAATATTGCACACACTCATGAGTCTAAACACAATATTGTATTGCGGACCTAGATAGAATCTTTGCTGCAAAAAAAATATTTTTTCACTTACTATAGTAAAGTTACAAAGGTCAAAAGGAAATAAACACCAGAACTCACAAGTCTGAAGTGTTACACCAAAGTATTTTTGAGATTTTAAAGATCTCATTGGCAGTTCACTTCAGGAAGAACCCTTTTTCTGTTTTATCACAAGTCTGTGTTATATTTCTGAAAATCCTGCTGCTAAGTTACCAGGATATATTCACAGACCACCTTAGAAATAAAACCACAGAAGCTTCAGGAAGGGGTACAACACATTCCTATGACAACTTCCAGTTCTCATCTGGTATAAAAAGAACTCTGAAGACTACTTGATTGCAATGCATATTTTTTTTTTCCTATCCTGATGTCTTTATGTTCTGCCAAGTTTACAAGAAACACTCTCAGTGTATGAGAGCTGACCAGGACCTCACTAACAAGTAAGAACAGATGTGAGTCATCAGTCAATGGCACCACAATTGGTGAAGTCACCACTCTGCCAAAAAGAAAGAGGCTTCTCTGGGCAGAGCTGAAGAAACTGAAGAGCAGCGCTGAAGCATTCAGTTTCTAGTTCGCTTTCTAGCATCTTGGCTTTCTAACCCAATCCTGCCAACAGGACCTCTTGAACACAACTTTCAAAGCTGCGCTCAGATGTCCAACCCGTGGCGAGAGGTTTTTTTGTTGGGTTGGGTTTCTTTTTGTCAAATGAAGTGGTTTTAGAATACTTGATGTGATGATGAAAAGGGGAACTTCTCAGGGAAAGTTAGGTTATCTACAAAAGGACAAAGCCGCCAGCCCATTTTTCAACAGAGAAAAATGAATCCTAATAAATGAGTAAAAACCTTCTATATAGAGAGAGCAGAAGTTTTACAATAAAACCTCTCTGTGCAAAAATACAAATCTAGCTGCAACAAATGCTCTTCTGTTACATTTCTTAAAGTTCTCCAGCAGGAAAAAAAGGTAATAGAATCAGTAAAGGGCTATTTACAATCTTCCCTTAAAGTGTAAAACTAAATACAACTAAAATATTGATCTCTGGTAGACCAACGATCCCATTTTTTGAAGCTCATGCTTTCATTTATAAATTACTTCAGTATTAACATTATCAGCTTTATAAGTGCACTTACATAAGTTAATTTCAGATCCGAATCTGCTCTAGACGTGTCTATTTATGTTGTTTAAAAAAATATAGAAAGAAGTTTGAAGTGAGTTTGGGTTTATTTGATTAATTGGGTTTATTTGATTAATTGGTCTATTTATGTTGTTTAAAAAAATATAGAAAGAAGTTTGAAGTGAGTTTGGGTTTATTTGATTAATTGGTTTGGAGTTTTTTTACTATTATTACTTAGATTTTTTTTTTCTGTGTACGCTTCCACGCCAGAGACTTTAAGCCCAATTTTCAAATAATACTTTTTTTTTTTTTTTGAAAAATGAACCGTTGTGCTTTTAGACAATGGTCTTACACACGTTAAAACAAAAAAGTTTAAAATTATAAGCATCTAAAGTTACCAGCTCTTTGACCGTTTGTATTCTGTACATATAACAATACTACTATCACTTTATTCAGTTTTTGTCCTGGGCAGCCACAACGCAAGACTAATATCAGTATGGTGGGTTTTCTCCTAGATAAATGGGTGCACAAAGAAATGAAGAAAGTAATTTGCCAAACTAACAGCACATGATCTCCACTTAGCAAACTGAACAAGATCCAGAATGATTTGTCTTTCTAATATTTCACCAGTCAACTTCTTTGGATAAAGCTGCCAGTCCTACTTTCTACAATTTTGTCCTAGAGGTACCAGCTATTTTTCTAGAAGAAACGCTCAACCTCTACCATTAATTCCAGTATTTCTCAGGGCATTCCTGTATTCCAGTATTTCTTCAATAATGCAATCCAGGGGCAAAGAGTTGATAAGAACAAAGACGTACGAGTCAGGAGAGGACAACTGTGTCTTAACATCCAACTGCCACTCCACACCTGCCAGCAAAACAAGTAGAACAAAAATATCCATTTATTTAAAAAAACCCCAGTTTTCACGTGAATGCGAGAGTTGTATTTTCAACTATGTTTTGACTCCATCTACCACCACATCCACAGTGCTCTCTTTACTAAATGGAATAAAGGAAGACAACAGGAGCGATTCACAGGACACACCAATGGTGGCAATTTCCTTTGTTCCAAGCTCAGCAAATGGTTAATTGCAAACCGTATGTTTTAGCTGCAATAACAAAATCCATGTCAGTGATGGCTTCCCTCGTAGAGTGAGCTTCCACGCCAACAGCTCCGGCACCACCCTTCACACCAGCTTTCCAGAACAACAACAGTAAGGTTCAGTGATAACGCATTATTAGGATGGGATTACAAAGAAAAAAATGAAACAAATCAGACTTACCTTAATGGAAAATTATTTGCCGTAGTTTAAACAAAGGCACCATCTATCTGTCTGTCTTTCTATCTACTTATCAAGTTCAAGCTTATTAAAACACAAGTGGGAAAGGCTCAATTGGGCTCAAGCGGCTTTCTGTGCAGCTGACCAGTGCCAAATTTGCTCTCTCATTTTGACTTTTTTGCTATCTGTGCCACTTTAAAAGAAGCATCCTGGCAGTACTAAGCACTTAAGGGAAAACATAAATAATGCATTTGCAATATGTAAACCTGTACAGATAAACGAGAAAAACTGGAAGCCAAACATAATTAATTAATGATCAAGAGAGCTTAGAAGCGAACCTTGTGCACATCCTGCAGTTTTAAATACTGTGCTTCTCAACCCTAAATTTATTTTTTTATGTCTTCAGATTGAACCATATGCAATAAATTATGTATTTCTTTCAGTTTGAGACTGCACAAAGAACCTGGTCAATATGTTGAGTGTCATTATGTCAGGCTCTCACATAGTAGAGTTTAGTGGAAGAATGCCTAAAATATTGATCCTCTAAAGGATTTCATCAACGAAAAAAAATACTAGGTCTTCCTATATGACAACAGTCTTATACGACACACATGCTGTCAGGTGCCATCATTTTAAACGACAAAAGACTCTTTGGAAATACTGTGCAACCTGCTGGTGCCATTCTCCAGGGGATTCTTGAACACGAATACAACAGGGAAGTATGTTTAGTTTCCTTTAAATAACGGCAGCACGTGGGAGACTCGAGATCTTCTAAATGTTTTTATCAGTCATCCACTCTTCACAAGGGCATGCAAACCCTAGATCTGAAGAAACTGAAACACATCGAAAATAGGATCCATCTATAGATGCAATGGTATAACTCGGGTTGGTAAGGACTATCAACAGGCCATCTAGGGAGGTTTTTTTTATTCCAAGTTTCTAAGCGTCATTTTGAAGAGAAGGTTTATGTGGTGGGGGAAGAGAACAACATGATGGTGACAGGGTTATTCACAAACACTCTGCTTAAACTGGAAAAGCAAAACCATTTTTGCTACAGTACAACATTCCCAAGTATTTGTTTCGCATTTACAAATACAAAATACTTTCAGGATTGAGAGGTCATTTAAAATGGAGCACAGTCCCAGCAGGTGAAAGACAGCGTATGAACAGATGAAGTCTTTTATATTTCATCTATTTTACCATAAACAAGCATTCGCAGTAAATGGACTTAGCCTGTGTTTTGAAAAAGGTTTGTATAAAGCCATTCTGTTTCCAGTAAGCAGTCACACTGGAATTATTTATCCAGGATGTTCTGCACAGCTTAATACGCCTACTTCAACAGGAGTTGTGGGAAAAGCCATCCAACACTTTTGTCCTCCTTCCACCTTAAAAAGGCCAAGGCAAATATGATTACCTGAACTGTAATAATACGCCTGTTTTCATTAGGAAAGGATAGTTTACAGTCAATACCTACAAATGAACTGTGGAGAGTCAGATGCGAAAGACTTGGCACTGACCACAGTCACAATGCTTTTACCAGAATGCAACTTCACAATTGCTAACTGCTTATTTATCCGATTAAGGTCTCTTATTTCTCCTCATTAATACATAGATTAAATAGGTGAAATAAAACCATAGACTACTCCGTCACAGTCACGCTGGTTGGATTTCAATAGATACTATGAGACAATCCATACTATTTCGTACTACTTGCAAAACCCACCTATCAGAGTTTTCTTTTATTAGATATTCATCTAATTGTAAAAGTCACACTGCACAAAAAAGCTGTGTTGCAGTCAAAAAGCCGTTCTACACAAGAGCATACATCATACACTGGTGCATTTCACATGGAAACAGTCACTTCCCTTACACCCTGTTATGACCTTAGTTTTCATTATCCCACTGCCCTACAGAATTCAGAAGAAATGATGTTTCAAGTTATTTAACATGTGGAGAGTCCGGGCTTGTACATAAATGTATAAATAATGTTGTGCATTAGTTTTAAATGGTTTCTCAGTACTGAGAACCCAAAACACAAATGAAGAAACACCGTCCATGCCAACAGCTCCCAGAGGCACCGAGTGGAGCCGGAGGTGCTCAACCACAGAAGAATCATTAAAAATAGCAGTAACTACGCAAACATATAGGATGATTTGAACTGGAACT